>NW_013531079.1:2514787-2582719 GCF_000836235.2 Papilio xuthus | reverse complement strand
TTCATAGAAGGCAAATAAAGCAGTCCTATTTAACTAATTAAATTCCACACTAGCAGTCGCCTGCGACTTCGTCAACATAAAATATATATATTTTTTTTAAAACATATGTACCAAATATAAAGATTACATACAGACAGTTCAATTTTATCAATAGTAGCTGGATGACCGAGCTTTGCTCGGTATTTTTTTTAAATTGTGTTTTTTGTTAATTATATTTATGTACGAATTACTAATAAAATGATGAAGTATGAATAATATTTTCGATCTTACCGATAGAAATTTGACATTTTCTAAAAATGATTCCTAGCTATATCGGTTTATCGTCCCCGAAACCCCCTATATACTAAATTTTATGAAAATCGTTGGAGCCGATATATATATATATATATATATATATGTGTGTGTGAACTAATCGAGCAATTAGATCGTAGTATCAATATTTTATCCGTCCCCTATGCCTTCCTAAATCATTAAAATATCTAAAACATAAAAATAATAAAATCTGTAAACGTATTTCTGAATAAGGTAACAATGCATGGAAATCTTCTCTTATTTTCTACACAGAACAATACTTCGGAATGTCAATAATTAGGAGTATAACAATGCTTATTGAAAAGAAATATGAAAAATGTTAACCGTACTAACAATGTATTGATACTGCATTCAAGTTCATTACAATAGTACTTGATAAAAGTAGTCTGTGGTTTTACTTCATTAGAAGACACTCAAAGGTCGAGACATCTTTATTACGATGCCATTTTTCCTACATAGTTAATTACATGATCTTTATACGTATAAAGTTACAAACTTCATTTTCTAGTTTAAATTTTGCAATAGCAAAAAGATTATATCTCATATTCAGTTCGACTCTCATATAGTTCGGTCTTAAGTTTAATTGTCCTTGAAATGAAGCGAATTATTCGCCACAGCAATCAAAGTATAATCCAGTAGAATGAAATTTACCAGAATGCTTAACTTATTTCCAGAATAGATCCATATGTAAAACAGAGTTCAGAAACATTTTTTTATTAAATAACAGCTCATCCTGGCTTAACCAAGGGTTTATTTGTTAACATTTTAGCAATATAGCTATTGCGTTCAACTCCATGCGCGTTTAATAGCCTATGTGTTCTTCCAGACTTTACTCTACACATATGACAAATTTCATCAAGATTCATGGAGCCTTTCTGGAGATACCTTCTAACAAGCATCCATGTATCCATCAAAACATTCGCATTTATAATATTACTAGCTGTCGGCCGCGACTCATGCCGCGTGGATATAAAAAAAACTTAATTAGTGTAGTTCTTTCAGGCTATGTTCTATACGTAAGCCAAATTTAATCGAGATCCGTTCAGCCGTTCTAGAGATATCTTCAAACAACCATCCATCCATCCACATCACATCCATCTAAACATTCTCATTTATAATATTAGTAAGTTAAACAAATAGCAGCTCTTCAAGGCATACCTTCGAAAAGAATGAATAAATAACATCCTATGTCCGTCTCCATGCCCTCAGCTACCGCGTCACCAATTTTCAGCCGTATCGGTAAAGCCGTTCTTGAGTTATAAATAGTGTAACTAACACGACTTTCTTTTATATACATAGATTAAGAAGTAAAATTAAATTAAAAGTTACTCAGGGATACTGCAACATCCTAATGGTAAAATAATTTTGAATTTATTTTAGATTTTGTATACACAAATCTAAATCTTTTATATTCACAATATTACTGAAGGTTGTAGCAACAAGAAGCTTGGAAGTAAGTTTACGAAATGGTTAGTATACTTATAAAAATTAAAGCACGAATAAATTTCAAAACGCAGTTCATTGAATGCATCCAAATAGACACGACTGCTCACTTAAAAATTTAAATTTTGTTTGTCTATTTCATTGGAAGCTCTGCGCAATTATTTTTACCATTTTATTTGGTAATAGTTCAACGGTAATCGTTTTATCGTTTTTCCCTACTTATTTACCGTTCCCCTAAAATATCTTACTAATATTATAAATGCGAATGTTTAGATGGATGGTTGTTTGTTAGAAGATATCTCCAGGACGGCTGCATCGATCTTGCTGCAATTTTACATGTAGAACATAGTCTGGAAGACCACATAGGATAGCTATTAATTTTTTCTAATTCCGCGCAGACGTAGTCGCAGGCGACAACCAGTATTAAAGAAAGTTTTAAATTATTTAAGAGAATTTAATATATTTTTAGAATCTCTAGCTGATGTAAAATGTATAAAAATCTAATAAAAATCGTTGTTAAAACATGGTAAAATTAATTTTCCGTCGGCACGTAACTTCAGAGTGTTTTTGGTTGGCAAATTGTATTTCACGAGTCGATACATTACGTTGGCGCACTCTAAATTATGCCAAATGGAAGAAAAATGGGGGCGCTATTCACATAGTCGACGATATTTAATATAATGAAAATCGAAATTATAATATTTTTTTATCTTCAGTGATAGATTTGATTATGAGAATTTGGTATTATTTGCAGAAATTTTAATAAATTTTAAGTTTCTATTCATATAAATTTAGAATTGTTATCAAGTAAATGAACATAAAAGCGACAAATTACCGTCATTATTTGAAGGTAGAAATGGAAGAAAGATATTAAATGATTGTAAGCGATTTCGAAATCGTATCGCACGATGTCAAGATACAACCGTCGAGCTTTTCATTTGGTTTCCACTTCCATTAAACAAATTGAGGCTGGAAAAACGTGTATTTTTTTTAAACCTGCTACTCTTTTTAATGCACGTCCCGTAATCCTAAAATTTTATTTCAAACTACGAAAAAACTTCCAGTACTTAGGAGTGGAATTTTTAATCTGCGATAGTTTTTTCTGCATTAACCGTGGGTTTCTAAGACTAATATCCCCGTTTAAACCATTACGATGCTTGTTTTTTTTTTAAAGATAATGACAGGGATGAAGATATGTTTTACACCAAGGTTTTCGACTCAGAAACCAACTTATAGAAATACATACTTGACAATATTGTACCATTCTATTCGATTAATCCTAGAAGCGAAAAATCTAAATATCGATTCAAAATTTATGTTAATGGCCTCGTATTCTAGTAAAATATTGAATATCGAGCTTAAAAATTCCTATTGCCCTTCTTACATCAGTACAAAATAACATTGATTTTACACGAAAATTATATTATAATTTTAATTATAAAATTCTATTGCAGGTTAATTTAGATAATGTACTTATGGGTACTAAGAATTATGCTCGTTAATACAATCATTATCATTTCTCTGATCCCTCTCACGTAGGGTTGGCGCACCAGTTTTTGTCCACCATATCGATCTATCTTACGTCATCAGTCGTCACTCCATTCTCGATCATGTCACTTTAAACAATCCATTCATCTCTTCATAAGCTTACCTCTAACGCTATACTCCTTCACATTCATAGTTCATACTCATAATAAAATAAAAATAAATCAGTAGTGTAGAAATTATTAAGAGTTAAAATAAAAAAAAGTGCATTCGTGTTTTTCAAACGCACCAGTGTCACGACTGTGATAAATTTTCGCAAACATTTTTTTGAGAACTTTGACTCTTTTCAAAAGTTCATCTTTACAAGCTTGGAGCGGGTGAATTTTTAACTTTATATTTTTTCGACCTCAATCAGATTAATGGCACTACGAATATAAAACAGTTGCAGGAAATTTTATTTTTAAGATGATTTTTATTATTTGAGTGTTTTAATTTAATATAATATTTTTAAACTAAAAATTGTCTTTGCCGTCTTGTTTTGGACAAATGTCTTATATTTGTTTTATTACTATGCTACAAATTTTATAAGTTTGTTCATCCCTTAGACTGGTTTTTAAATCATAAAATGGCTAACAAGCATGCAGCCACCTGAATGCTTCGAAATAGCAAAGTGAGCCGTGTTTAGAAAAACCAAATGTTTCTCTGTTCACATATTGGTTAGCGAATATAATACAATTATCGGAGACAAGAAAATTAACATATTAAATTAATAAAGACAAAAAACAAGCCATTAAAAAGGAAATAAATCAATCTTCTTCCAATGCTTTAGTCATGAAGGTTGGCAGCTAACTTTGGTAAATTTATTCCAGTCTAATTCGAGGAGGAACATTTCCTCCGCTATCTTAATCCCAGTTGATTCTCTAATAATACGTAGCCACGACTTTTACCTACGACCCACGCGTCTC
This sequence comes from Papilio xuthus, assembly GCF_000836235.2. Taxonomy (NCBI): domain Eukaryota; kingdom Metazoa; phylum Arthropoda; class Insecta; order Lepidoptera; family Papilionidae; genus Papilio; species Papilio xuthus. Next base: position 2,578,514 of record NW_013531079.1, on the reverse strand, counting down.
TTTCCTTCTAACAAAATCAATCTAACCAGCAAATATTTATGTAAGCTCCAAAGGTCGAATGGAAACCAAATTTAATTAAGAAATCCATTAATCTAATTACACACTTAACGTCAAAGGTCAAGTAAATGGAATTTTGTTAGGCAAAGTGAGGGACCTGTGGGACCTCTTTTAAATTATAAGGTAGCAAACGAACAAGCTGCCATCTAAATTTACAGAAATGGCGGAGCGGCCGCTGCCCATAGACAGATGAATTGCCTACCTTTAATCAACGCGTAGAAAGAAAATATTTCCCCTTCCTATGCATCCACTCCTCCGACAAATTCCCTTCTCCATCATATCCTTTTCTTATAAGAGAAGGGTGGGAAGGTAAAGAGAACTAAAATTATGCTTACGGAACGCTCACTCATTAGACGAAACGCGGATTACTATCACTTCACGCCCGCCAGTCTTCTGTGTCATCGTGGTATTTCACCGGGTAAGCCGGCACATTAACCCAAATGATTTGTTGCTGGCGTCTACCACTTTTAAAAATATTCGTACAGTAAAATAACATTTAATCAGCATTTTAAATTGTTAGTATCTTAATACAAAAATATCGATTAGATTACTTATATGTAAAAGAAAAACGTTATAACAACATGCATAGTTATGGACGTAGAATGTGTTAGATGGGCTAAGATCTCGCTTTGAGATCCTAATTGTTATGGGCATATTATAGTCGCATTAGATATCACAATTTGATTTTGACCAGGCACGCGACGTAGCATTTGAAACTGACATAAATCTTGGACGAGACGCAAACCGACCGCTATAAATCAGTAAGTGAACGCAGAATATTCATGAGCGGTGCAATACGTTACCATGTCTATATGGAGCCAACATATTTATGTTATTGTCCATTCGACATCCCTACAGTACAATAAGTATATTGCAGTTTCGTTAACTTTAACAAAGGTGCATACAAACATATAGAAAAAAGGAACTCGTTTAAGTATTAATAGTACATTGTTATGGTGAAAGAATTTTTAAATTCGTTCATTTAGATAATGAGTGTATAATTAACATAAGATCCTGTGACTCTCTTCAATCAAACTACATCGTATTTTTTCATATATTTTAAAGAAATATTTCAGCATTTAGTAAAATACGTTTTTTTCTAGTGACTGATAAATATAAATATTTTATTGGTTTCCTATTTGTTAGTTAGTTAAATAAAAATACTTAATTGTTTGCCTATGTGTTCTTTCAGACTATGCTCTACATCTACGCCAAATGACAGGGAGATCCACACAGCCGTTCTGGAAATATCTTTTAACAAACATCCATCTATCCATGCATCTAAACTTTCGTATTTATAATATTAGTAATAAACATAAACATAAACTGATATATAAACACGGCTGAACACTGACGTATATTCGTCCGGTGGCGGCACCGACTAGTTTCGAGCCCATCGGGGGCCCTTCATCAGGATGAGTGGTACTGGTATTATTTCGCCGACGCGGCCCTTCGCTCACTATTAGTGAGCGACGGGCCGCGTATATACATGAGTGTTTAGCCGTGTTTATATATCAGTTTAGTATAATGTCTCACGAAAGTTTGAATAATTTAAACATAAACATATTATATACATAACACATGAAAATCTTTGCTCCGTAAAATTATTTTGTTGTATAGTTAAATCATAAACTCTGTCCAAATTTATCAGTTGTAGCCTCAAGGTATTATTAGTGGAGCTAACAAGTTATTGTTTGTGAGTTAATTAACGTAAACTATCTCAGTAGCGATATTGTCGAAAGCTTAATAATTCAACGACGACGCAAAACTTGGAAATTTTCATACAATAATAAATGTCTGTTATTACAAGTCTAGAGATTGATAGAGTTAACAGAATTAAAAGAAAATTATAATGAACTGTTACTTAATTCTTTGCAGAAAACGTTCCAACATCCCAACATCCATTATTCCAACCTTCCAATGTTCCAATATACCAACCTTCCAAGAAGGGTTGGAAGATTGGGTGAAAGTTATAGAATTCGAAACTACGGAAAAAGTTGACTGCATTTTTTTTAAATTTACTAATATTTCTTTAACCATTCCAACTAAGCTCTGTGCTTGTGCTAAGGCATAGTTTACGACAAAAGTCAAATGGCGGGATTCGAACCGCCGAACTTGTGATCGTAAATCCGTACCCTTAACCATTAGACTACTTGGCGCTTCCATTGTTCCAAACTTCCAACGCTCCAACATTCTAACCTTCCAAGAAGGGTTGGTTGCTTGGGTGAGAGTTGTAGACTTTGGAAAGACGGAAAAAGTTGAACGTATATTTAAAGTTGAATAAATAAATCACCAGAGTAAACTATTGAAGGGTACGGAAACTAGGAAAGGACCACATTTGATTTAGACCGGTACAAGAGTAATGAAATTGAATAATTCATGACGTTCAATCGTTCTTCGAAGAAAAGAACCTTTTAAATCTCACATTTGGATTGGAACAAGTGCCCTTGTAATACTATTTGTTTAGTGTCGACTCGTTTGGTTTATATAATATTAAAACGAGTCAAAAATAATTGTAACTTATTTATGTTCTAAAGTTATTACGATTAATCCACGTTGATATTTCATCTTATTACTAGTATTATAAAGGCGAAAGTTTAGATGGATGGATGTTAGAAGGTATGTACAACAGCTCAACGAATCTTGATTAAATTTGGCACGGATGAATAACATACACTGAAAAACACATAGGGCAATTACAAAGTTGTTTTTATATGCGGTCGGATTAACGCGCGACAACTATAGTGAATATCATAGTGAAGAAAATTGATAATGGCACATGGCAATGACCTTTTACACTAAAAGTCTTAGGTATAATCATGTATTGATACATAGGTGTTTCTATGTAAGTCGTCGAATAAATACTCGATTTTCCTTCTTTAGCCAGCAGGGACGAATATATTTCGTAATCTATTTACGTATAGTAAATTGAGGCAAACTTCAAGGGACGCCCCTTTGGGAGCAGACTTTGAAATGCTCTATTAGATAGATAAATAAATGTATGTGTATGTATTCACGCATCACATACACATAGCTCACACACATATACATAAAATAAAATATTTACTTACACACATAAAATAAAATATTATTGATAAATATAATATGAATGTAGTGTCGTAAAATAATGATTGATAAATTAATAAAGATTTAGGTGCACAACATGTTTTAAATGGTAAATTCTTGTGCCATTAGTAATTGGTTGCCTTTTCAACATACGAGTACAAAGATTTTCAAGTAGAATTTATAAGAATAACTAGCGGTCGCCCGTGTCTCCGTCCGCGCGCAATTAAAATAAGAGTTATTAGTAGAGTATGTGTTCTTCCAGACTATGTTCTTTATGTATGACAAACTTCATCGAGATCCGTTCAGCCGTTCTGGAGATACCTTCAAACAAACATCCATCCATTCATAAAATTTGTAAGATTATAAGTAGTCTGATTTTAATTTAAAAAGTACAAATATCTATGAAATTTTAATTCATATAATAGCTTATATTTAACAATGGTATCAAGTCATAAGTACACAGAACCCTCGCACAAATCAAACACTCTTACGAAAATATTTATATTTTAGGAAGGCAAAATGAGAAAAGCACAATAAAAAATCCGAGACGTTTCATTCAGCTTTGTTCTTATTCAAATGAGAAGAAACCAATGGAAGGCAGCTATTATAAAGGTCGCTATTCTTCTGAATACCAACAATAATACCGACCAGACTACACAAAAATAACGTAGACCTACTGCTTAGTGTTTAATTAAAATTCGCATTTTATACGATGTACTAGCCATGTTACTATCAGACTAACATTTCGTTGTGCTCGTAAATTAGCATCACCAAACCGGTTTAATAATAGAACTAAAGAATACTGACCTTTGGTTCCTGACACCAAAATCTTATTAATATTATAAATGTGAATGTTTAGATAGCTGAATAAATAGATGTTTGTTAGAAGGTATCTCCAGAACGGCTGAATAAATCTCGATGAAATTTGACATAGATGTAGAACATAGTCTGGAAATCATGGACTACTAATTATGTTTTTTATTTTCGCGTGGACGGAGTCCTGAGCGACAGGTAGTATAAAACGTATTGACAGAGTCTTCCTTTTTTCACACAGTTGACAATATATTTTAAATGTGGAATTAAGATCTCAAATACCCACGATTAGTAAATAAACAACTTACTTACTACAACGGTCTATGGGCAACGGTTACTTCGCTATTTCAGCGATTTCAAGTGGCCGCTCGCTCGTTTGCCACCTTATGATATAAAAAAAAAACAAATAAAAACAAAAGCTGAAATACTAAACGGTGTCTAAAATAACAAGACTAATTTTAATCACATTGGTTTTTTTTACTGTTTATATTTCAGAATTCTTCGGTCTGATAATTTTTGTCATTACAAAATCTTGTTTATATATTACTCAGCCTATATATTATGTAGCATGATGCCACCACAAGGCCCGTCTTGTATCGGATGGTGTTTTTAACCTGCGCTGAATACATCTAATAACGCTTTCAGCAGCTCTTTGTTGTCGGCCATTAGAAGGCGTGCCACCACACGTCTCTTATATTAAAATATTGCTCGTCCTTTCAGAACGTCGTTAGGAAAATGTAATAAAAATAACCTATAGAAATTCAAGTTTGTTTCGCTTTTTTATACGCTACGATGTTTTAGAAATTCTAAAGTCCTTTACCACCAATGAATATCAATGTTAAATTGAATAATCCAGTCCTTTAATGGTGTTTTAATTAGTGACTTAGTGTAGTTTTCTTACACTAGGGGGCACTCCTAATTATTATTTAACACTTAACACACGAAAGCAAGACAGTTTTCTTTTTACACTTTCATAGTTTTTACTTACATAAAGAAACGCGAATAGTTGGAATATCGAGAATATGAAAAGCATCTTATCAGCAGAATTGTCGTTAAAAAAACTATTTGATATCAAATAGATAGTTCCTAAAACACTTGAAAGCGTACTCCAGTTTTAAATTTAAAGTGCGATGGTAGCGCCACCTACTTTGTCTTATATCGAAATTAGAATCCTTTAACAGAACAGAGTTCAAAATTGTGTTCTATAACACACACAGGAAAAGGCAAAAGTAGTTTCAATTCAAAAATTAAAAACGAATACGACTTCAGCCGTGTGTGCAGGGTTTTTGATCGTCGGAGCGTATAATTCGTCCTCGTTGGATCGCTAAAAGATTATAAAAGGAAAAGTAAGGTTATAAAATATTTTCAAACAAACCTTAAATATCCTTATATTCTCTTACTCTGCTGGCACAGCGAAGTGGGTCTTGGTCTACGACACAAGAGATTCCCAAAGTAGCCTGTCCTGCGCAGTTGCCTGCAAGTCCATTACTTGTACCTCCCAGGTCCAGCTCTACTGCGTCTCACTAGCGATATCTGAGCTGGTCGACTCTTATGTTTTCTTGGTAATTCAAATAATAACCCTACGCCCATAACCCAGTGGGGTAGGTAGACATTTTCGTTTAGCAGTCCTAACGTATCGCGCCTCTTCCATGTTCAAAAAGTACATTCCCGTTGGTTTCAGGTGCTCTTTATATCGATCTTTTTAACCGTGAGATTCTGACAGTAAAATACCGGTTTAAAAATATAGTCATCTCTAGTTTTTGAAACACAATGACAAGGATTAAAAATGTTTTATACTGAGATTTTGGCGTCAGAAACAGACGGTAAGTTATCTGTTCTATTTTTAAAACTTAAAGTATTTCCCCGAATATGTACCGTTTTAAGACTACATATGACGAAAATAAAATAAAATTCATATTAAAATACCTAAAAGTAAAGAGCCTTATCAAATTCCGCGCTCCAAAAGTTATTCAATAAGCTTGTTGACATAAAATTCGTATTGATAAGATATCATTTTAATTAATAATTTATAATTTTTATATAACGGACTTAACCTATTTTATATCAAGTACTGTAGGCACTCATAATTTCATTTGGTTACAGTCACCTAATTTTTAAGTTATACTTATTTGGTCTTTGACTTATATTTATAGTAACGAAAACCGTATCTGATTCGGATTTTTTTTGGATATTAAGAACACAGAAGACAGGCGTGAAGTGGACGCAATTCTGCGTTTCGTCTGATGAGTGTGTGTCCCGGAGGCCTAATTTAATCCTCTTTCCCTTCCCACCCTTTTTCTTATAAGGGAAGGATGGGAAGTGGAAGTGGACTTTCCGGATGAGAGGATGCATGAGAAGGGAAAATATTTTCTTTCTGTGCATCCTCTCCTCCGTCGATTAAAGGTAGGTAACGCATATGCAATTGCGTATGTCTATGGGCAACGACCACTTCGCTATTTCAGCGATTTCAGGTGGCCGCTCGCTCGTTGGCCACCTTGTGTTAGAAAAAAAATTATTAAAAACTGGCCACCAATCTTCACTAATCGGGGACAGACACAACATGAAGAACATAAACATTTCGTAAGAACATTATTTTAAAAACTACAGCCTCGTTGTGGAATCTGTCGCGGTATTTTCATACCAACACGACTTAAGGTCCTACAAGAAGCGAGCTCCCATCTCAAAGGCTGGCAACATACATGCGGTTCCTCTGGTATTGCTGATGTCCATGGGCATCGATACACACCTCGGTGTTTCCGCTGCTAGTTTGCCCCATTCTCTTATATAAGAAAACTACTATGCTTATATTTAAGATGACATTAAGATAAAACTAGATGACAAAATAGAGATTATTTATAAGATGAATCGTACAAAAAAAACTATGTTACCAAGATTTTTTCAAGAAGAAAGAGAAGGATAAAGAATATATTGGTATACTAAGTTTTTAGCAGTGAAAGCCCACGGTCACATTAATGTCTAACGTCGAAACAATTTCAGTATCAAGTAACTGTTTATTAAATGAGTCACGTTCCCCGTGAAACGAGACTCCAGTTGCTTTGGCAGTTCATTATTCCAAACTCTAATTGTCAGTAATTGAAAATAACAACAAAAGAAACTTGACGAAAAGCCAACATTATTATATTTCAAATATTTATTGAGTTACAATGTACTTTAAGATGCGTAAATTAAGTATTATTTACAACTAAAGTCGATCTTTGGGTAATAGCTATTAGTCTTGAAACGCAAGAATATATGCTGTTACTTTGCTTTTCGTATTCCAATATATTTAAAAGATATATTTTACAACTAACGCACAGCGCCATCTATCGGATCTACGGAATATCTAAACCATATCAGAATTCAATCACATGCATACATTGTTTTAAAGTAAAAACTAAATTCAAAGCATATTATCCAATTAAAACTAATTATTCCTATAAACATACTATCATCTCTCTCATTCGGTTGCAAAAAACTGCGATAGCTATATTTTCGGGTGTTTCAGAAGTGGAAATTCACATGTATACCCTTTTACGTAATCCAGCGAAGTGGTTTATTTTCCCCGGACTCAGCTGTTTGTGTAGAAACGGCAATTGAAAAAAGTAGACTTCGTTCTAAACTCTACACGAGCCAGCCTATGCAAACTACAATCAAAATAAAAACTTTGAACTGCCTTTCATGCAATAAAAATAAAGGAGAATTTGAGCAAATACGTCTAGTGTAAACTCATTAACAACAAGCAACATTTATTTACAGAAATAAAAATCTTACTAATATTATAAATGCGAAATTTTAGATGAATGGATGGTATCTCATCTTGAACATAGTTTGTCTGAACGAAGTCGCGAGCGATAGCTTGTATTTGAAAATACTTTATCTACTCTATTTATTTATCGCTTAATGTTGTATAATATTTGAGTAATAGTAGGAGTAAATTTCCAGCATAATCTTACCCTCTTAATGCCATTTTCACACGAGGTTCGCATAGCAGTAGCATAAACTGTGAACACAATAATGTTCTATCTTGTATTACCAGAGGCCTTCAAACATTAGCACTGTCTACTACTCTACATATCTGTTCTACCCTCGTGTGAAACATAACGTCTTCCGGTGCGATTACGAATGAACGCTCATAATGAAACCCCCTCGGTTTTAGCTTTATTTCCCCAGGAACAGATTTAAATCTCTTAGTAAGTAATTACTCGAATGGGATTTAGAATTAATTTACCTTAAAATAGGCCCCTAAATATTCAAGATGTGTTTCTTTATAATAGTTAAAAAGAATTTCATATATTATTACCAGCATGGATAAATTGAGTAAAACACCACTGTTCTGAATATACCAAAATATATATTATAAAACAGTAAATTTTAGTCTATAGATAGACCGGACTTTACCAATTGTTTGCGGAAGACATTCGTTTTACTAATGAAAATAATATCAAAGACACTTAAAATACTTTACTTGTTTACATACATTTTGAAAGCATGTAATTTAAATAATAATTTATGAAAAAAGTTGCAGCGACCCTGCCAGGATTCGAACCTGGAATCTTCTGATCCGTAGTCAGACGCGTTATCCATTGCGCCACAGGGCCGTTGCTATTGGGTTTGAAAATTAGATAACTATTTATAGACTTTCATGTTTAAATTGGTTAACACTTTAGTAATAAATACAGATATAAAATCAGTAGCAAAATGTTTAAAACATTATATTATTGTCTTTGCATATTATTAAAATCCAATTAAGTCGGAGTTAGGGTTAAATAAATTACTTGCATATAAGCAAGCTATAGCTTGCAATGTATAAGACAGCAATATCTTTTCATGGTAAAATATATTGTTATACAAGCATTTTTTCTAAATATTGAGAATAGATGGATGCGTAGTATGAACATTTTCATTTGTAAAAATTAAACCTCACAACTCAACTCACCTTCTTTAAACTAAGTTGTCGGAGTAAAAGTGTTTAATTTTGACAAACTCCCCGGAGCTTATCTTAAAGTGAATTGAGATTAAGTTAAACCCCTGGGCTGAGGCACTGCGATAATTCTCTAAATTATTTCTAAAGCTCGTCTGATCTTTTATTTCTATCTGATTTTAAAACATAAAAAATATATCAAATAATATTTATTATAACTTTCGGAGAAAACGGAATGAAAATAAAATTTAAAATAGATAATTAACTCCAATGTTGCTTTTATATTATTTCACTACAAATCAAATGTAAAGGTCTTAAGTTATTTAAAGTAGATTCTTAGTATTAAACAAAATTGTGCTTTTAAAAATTTTATAAACTACTTAATGGATGCCCCAGAGGTCTACGTAAAGGTACTCTGAAGAACGTAATGAAATTCAATTTGAGCATGGTGCTCAACAACGTACAGCATCAAAGAGGAACCTAATGGCTTTCTGAAAGCGGCTTATCCCTCTAATGAAATACAAATGATGCCTTTGCCTCGTTCCCAATATGCGCAAAATATGAATTTGAAAATGGAATATCAATTTTGATTTGTTTATTTTTTTTTAATTTTTAAGTAACTTTAAACAACTGCCATTATCAATAACCTTAATGTTATCTACTTTCTTCTTCTTCTTCTGATGCCTCGCCATCTCCTACTAATCTACTTTATTTAGTATCTATTCTTAGGAAGAAAATCCGAAAATGTAGCAAAATATTGACCCAACACTAGCTTTGCTAAATAAAAATTAAAAAAATAATAATTCGTGTTAGTGCTCCAGGCAGTGTTCTACCTCTATACCAATTAAGAAACATCCATTCATTAAAACATTTGTATTTAAAATATTAGTAAGAGAGTAAGTAGTAAAATGTTAATAGAGATGTTTGGAGGAGTAGCACATACTGTGCCGACCCTCCGTAGAGATAAAACAGGTTGATGATGAAATCCTCACCTTCGTCTTTCAGCTTTAAATCTTTAAAAACTAAAAACGGAGTCACAAAAACAACTATAAAGTTGTTAAAAGATCAAAAGATGGCGTAGACATTATAGAGGAATTTCGTAGCACGTAGACGTCTACGAAATATTCTTTACGACAGTTTTTTGCTACGTACATAGTGAAACAATATATATCATATGACATATTTAGGGCAATCACAAGGTGGTTATATTAAATATTAATATCGTGAATATTGCTCTCATGTACATTAATATTCCAACGCTTGACTTACTACGTCTGATTTCAAATAGAATGAGAAATGTCTTTGGTATTCATATTACAATGTACACATATAAATACAGTTGTATATGTCCTTGTTTATATACACCTTACTTAATATTATAAATGTGAATGTTTGGATATATATATCGATGTTTCATCATCATAAGCTCACTATACGTCCCCACCGAGAGGCTCGGAGCCTACCCTAAGTTAAGGGTGACTAGGCCATAGTCAACCACGCTGGCCAAGTGCAGGTTGGTTGAATAGATGTTACTAGATATCTCCAGAACAGCTGCATGGATCTTAATGAAATTTGGTAAAGATGTAGAACACAGTCTGCAAAAATACAAAGGTTACTTACTAAGTTTTTTTTTAAATTCCGCGCGGATGGAGTTGCGGGCAAAAGCTACTAAATAATATAGTACAAAAGTTTGAATTTTTAAAATCCTAAATGTATGTTTAATATAAAAATTAGTAATGTTTTGATGAAACTTTGGTAAGTAAGTTTCCTTAGAACTCAAAAAAATCTCTATGTTACGCAACGCCGGACTCAATTAGTTTTAAATTTAGTTGTTTTTTTTAATAATTGTGTTAATTTCGTTAATTTACTTTGATTCGCACCGCTAATAGCATTTCGTATGTATTGTCACGTAAAGGCGTCTGCGGTGCACACTGCTAATGGACTACATCAAAGCGTCGCTAAAAGCGTTATTAAATGTCATCACGAAGCGAAACATGTAAGTAAAATGTAAGAGACAAAAAATGTAGCAAGTTTGAAAAATGTTTGTTTACGTTTCTTGACTTTAAAAAAGTCCATTGCATGACGCGTAGAATGATTAAATAATTCTCTTTAATGCAATTGCGAATGCTCATGGGCAAAGGTTGCTTTGCTATTTTGGTGAATTCAGTTCAATTTAGTTTTTTCCTGGACCTTCGTAGTCGCACTTGAGGTTGACCGCCTAGGGAGTGTCCTGCTTTTTAGAGGAAATTAATAACCCTGTCTTTCCCCCAAAAGAAGGGGGCTACGAAGCTCCCCTCCCTCCCATTCCAAAAAAATGGTTAATTCATTATGCTAGTTTGCCACCTTATAATAATATAAAAAAATTACTTTGTCTTTATGAAAGTTATTGTTTAAACTTAAGTTAGTATCCGATATAATGGGTCTATAAAATGACTGTTTTTGTGTGTTAGTTTTTATCACGTCACATTAATGTTTTCCGCGCTTTTTCTATGTTGGTTTGTATATATCTCAATTCCATTGTGACCGTATGAAGTTTAAACGACTAACCAGATTTAAACGAATGGGGTGTCAATCGTGTCGTATTTTTCCCCGAATTTACATAAAGCTACGAACGAGTGTATTTATTTGTTTATTTTATGTAAATTTATATACTACTATGTTCTTCGTTTTTTTTGTATTACATACCAACATATATGTCGTATATTTAACTAGCATATTAGTACGTCATATACCTTAGTCATACATTATCCGTCCATCCATCCATCCAAACATTCGCATTTATAATTTTTGTAACATCGAACGATGACCTTAACAAAATGATAAAGAGAAATGTTACGTAACAATACAAAAGTATTAATTTGATTAAACTAAACAAAGATTGATGGACATTCGCATTTTACGAGCTCGCTGAAGCCACAAGTTTGAGATTGCAAAAATCATCGCCAGACGAAGATTGATGACATGAAATGTACTTATAAAACTTTTTCTTACTGGAAAGCTAGCTAGAAATTTATAAAACAAAAATACATTCCAATTAAAATATAACGGACTTTAACATGGAATAAGAATAATAGAAAACTTTTTTAATATAAACTCGATTTTACATCGGATTTTTATTTTTAAAATGAAAACATAGATAGGAAAAGATAGGAAAGTGAAGTAGATTTCACGAAGGAGAAGGCATATAGGAAGGGGAAATCCTCAAACTATTAAAGGTAGGCAACACATTTGCAATTTCAGATGTCTATGGGTAATGCTTCGCCATTTCAGCGAATCAGTTGCTTGCTCATTTGCCACCTTATAATAGAAAAATAAAACATGCAATATAAACAATTATTAGCTAAATTTTACTGAATATAAATTAAATTATAATAAACTGATCAGTGGTTAACCACATAATCAAAATCGATTAGCGTTTACGAAGCGTGTGTTACGACAAACAATTTATTGCGCTAAGCTTGGCAACCGCGCCAAATCCTATGCGTTTCGAATTACAAATACACTGCGAATTAACTACACAGTATAATGCAATCCACAGAATTTGATTTATTTTGTCACTTTATTTAATATATTTTAAATAGAGATATCATAATGCAGCATAGAATTAAAAAATAAGTTCCAGACTGTAATTTTCTTCTTTTCCAGATCTTAAGAAACATCCATAAATTCCCATTACGCGTTGATTGCATTCTATGCATTCGTAGCATGTTTAGAAGTTTGAGAAAAAGTAGTAATGTAACAGAAAAATTGCATATTAAATTCATCATCAACTCACTATACGTCCCCACTGAGGGATTCAGAGCCTACCCTAAGTTAAGAGTGATTAGGGCATAGTCTACCACGCTGACCAGGTGCGGGTTGGTTGACTTCACACATATCTTTGAATTTCTTCTCAGATATGTGCCGGTTGCATCACGATGTTTCCTTCACAGTAAGAACGTCGGATAAATGTATATATGTAAATCGGAAATCCAAAACACATTGGTACATGGCGGGATTCAAACCCAGGACCTGCAGATTTCAAGTCAAGTGCTTGGCCCAAGAAGCAATATTTCATTATAAAAAATTGAAACATGTCCACTCTAGACGTGGACAAAGGTCGATAAAAGCTTTAATAAATCGTGCCTCTGCACAAAACAAAAGCCATGACAAAAAAGTATTATTTAAGTTTAATAAAAATTATTTACAACTGAAAGACAAGTTTTACATGAGGAGTAAACTAACCAGTCTTTCCAAACCAGTACAACTTAGGGTCTTTCAAGAAGCGAGCGTTATCTATTTAAAACACCGATCTGCAGTTCTTCTTTTATTGCAGAAGCCCATGGTCGATGATCTCGGAGTTCCATCGAGACACAAGCTTACTTCTTACTAATATTATAAATGCGAATGTTTAGATGGATGGATGTTTGTTTTGTATCTCCAAAACGGCTGAACGGATCTCGATGTAATTTGGCATACATATAGAACATACTCTGGAAAAACACATAGGCTACTTATATTTTTTTACTCCTCATCGACGGAGTCGCGGGCGACAGCTAGTGCTACATAAATATACGATGCAGTTTTTATCATCTCACGGCATAAAACAGCCGAAACGTTCATAAATCTGCGACAAGACGGAAACCGACACCGATATATCATGTAGGAGGGCAAAATTATTCATGAGAGTTACGTAGAAATTTGTTTTGGTAGTGGAACTACTGTTATAATAAAAATACAATGGAATTAATGTACATTTTAAATTACAGTCGAGGACATATATTTCCTACCCACTTCGGAAAGTATTTCACGTTAATATTACAGTATGTGATCTTAGGTGAGGTGTCAATTACGAAATATTGAATACTTATTCATTTTCCGGTTTTTTAAGCAGTGGTAACTCGTGGTAACGTCATAAATATTATTTGAATTCACCAATAATTCTTTATGAATATTTTAAGAACTTTGACAGTTGACAAATCTTGATTATGTCCTCATTTTGTAAAGGAGCGAAGTTATAGACGTTGATAAAAACTTTTGTCATTAAGAGTTAGAGGAAAGTCGTTCACTTCCAATTCCTTGTCATCTCCACGCATCGCAAATGATTTTGTCTTATGAAAGTTATTTAAACCATCAAAATATTAAACTAGCTGTCGCCCGCGATTCTGTCCGCGCGGAATTAATAAGTAGCCTATTTGTTCTTCAAGACTATGTTCTATATGTATGCCAATTTTCATAGATATCCGTTCATCCGTTCTGAAGATATGTACCTACAAACAAACATCTATCTAAACATTCGCATTTATAATATTAATAAGATTTGTAATAAAATTATGATTCTAGGGAATTTAGTTTAAGAAAGAACTTTAAATCACATTAAATAATACAAGTAAAAAAGTACTCGTTAAAAACAAATCATAAACTTTTATACGAAGCTCAAGAGCTCTCTTTAAGTAAGAACTCTTTAAAGAAATCTTAAACTAAGGAACATCTTTTTTGTACAGTTTTTTATTTAAACAACGAAATGTTACAATACTTCAGTAAAATAATAAATGGAGTTAAGTGCTACCACTAAGCTTTAAAAATTATACGTTGATCTTCAGACAGGGATTTCAAGCATTACTCTTCTGTCGTAATTATTTTGTTCGACAAACACGCTTTACAAATGTTGCTTCACGTTGGTACGATCGGCGAATCGAATTCCTATTGGACCGCTTGAATCCATGATAAAAAAAATCCCATTGGGCCGATTAATTCGTTGGCCGATCGTCCCAAATGGGATACATTTTCCATTCTGCCAATTAATATTCTGCCGGTTTTATACTAAAGAAAATTATTAGAAATAATTACTAGTTATATTTAATAATGTAACATATAACAGAAGGAACTTTAATATAAAATCGAGGATGATTCCGTGAAGTTTTTAATAACCGAAGTTGAAGCTAGCGTTTGAAACTTTCGTGATTATGACATGCAGGGAAGGGGAACTCATCAGAGAACATATGTTGCATTACACCAAATAGTCGGAATTAAAAACAGATATAGTTAAAGTATCAAATTCACTTCCCACTTATGATCAAATATTGAATATAAAATATATATAAAAATTGATTGCTGTTCGTTGGTTTCGCTAAAAGTCGAGAACGGCTTAACGTATCTATCTTAGTTTGGTCATGAAATGTTCGTGGAGATCTAGGGAAGGATAAAGGTGGGAAAAATTGGAATAATTGCGGGGAAATAATTTGTTATTTTTTATTATTCCATGCGGACGGAGTCGTGGGAGACAGCTAGTTGTATGTAAATCTATCGTTACAAGAGCTACAATTCACTGGATTGGGTATGAAATTAACGTCCTGAACATTTAATTAATATTGTGCAATTAATTCTATGTCTTAAAAACCTTTTCAATAAAAGGCTCTCATTATCTACAATAGCTTACAATATCTAATTAAATTAAAGCCATCAATGTGTAAGGAAAATTGTTTCCTAACTAGCCGAAGTGCGGCAAGTCTGTTCGCTGCAGAATGCAATTACAATTCCATCATGCAAGTTTTAAAGACGTCAAACTATGGGCTGTCAATATGGCTGATAGTAAAACTGATTAAAGTTAAGATAATATAGAAAACTAAAATAAACGAGTTATATATACTTATACTAGTATTAATGGTGTTAATAGTACTATAATTAGTAGTCAAGATGTCTCGTTATTATTTATGTATTTACTGTCATAATTAAAGTTCTCTGATTGTGGGTTTCTGAAATCAAAATCGTATAAAATATGTTGTTATCTCTATTTCGTCAAAGGTAATTCTACCGATGACGATATATTTTATACAGAGATTTTGGTCTTAGAAACCCACGGTAGGTGTAGCATTTAGTCTGTAAATCATTTTATATATACCAGAGATTCATGGAATAAACTTTTACTATACAATCAAAGTGATTTCTACTGAATCAAGGCCTCTATCCCCTTTCATTACCGACCCATCTTTATGTAGGGATACCATACATTTTACGTCAAATGAGACACGTCCTAATATTAGATTTCTTTTTATCTACAAATAGTGTGATGCCTAAATAATTTATCAAATTTATTGTGACTACGACTTTTTTTACATGAAAGTAAATTCATCAGGCGAATCAATGGCACTGAAAGTCTTAAATACTGAGGTGTCATTAACGTACGCATCCATTGGATGCACCGCACGCACGGCCGGCAACGGATTTTAGTTTTCTTTTATGATTTTACATACCCTGCGTCCATCATCCGCCCTGGCCGCATCGAAATACAAAGCTAATCCGTTTAATCCGAGCGTGCGATGCGTCCGGCGCGGCCCAATGAACGATTACCTTTTTAGTTAGTCATATTTATTGACATTTAGAATTATTAGGAGTTATTATATGTGTTTCTTGAGAATTGAGTGTAGGATAAATGTGAAACGAAGTAACATTTAACCTTTCCGCAGCCAAAGAACATAATAAAAGATTGTTTTTAAAACGATTTTTTCTTCCATTTATTTAATATCCTATCCTGTCAGCATCATGGTAACCCTGTAAAACGATTCAACGGAGGGGTAAACTCAAGCTTCGGCTTAATGCTCTCTAATAAAGCGAATGAAAATAACAATTCAGACTAACATTACGTTAAATGGATTAAGGATTTTACAACGAGTTCTTTCATAAATAAATAATATTTATATATTTTAATCAAACGTTTATAGTAATAATAATATTAACAGTATAAATACTGTTTAAAAATAAGCTTTTACTATGTTCTTTTTAATAGAACGACTTAGAAAAAACTACTCGTCAAGTTCAAACGAGTCAAAAATCAAGGAGTTTTATGGCCTTCTTCCAGCTCCATCAGATCAGTACCATGTCATCATAATATTGCATTGTCACTCTAAAATTTCACTGGACAGCATCGAATTAAGGGTTAACTCCAGTGTGACGAATAACTAATTAAAAAAGATCTACTGAACTAGTGTAGAGAAAATTACGTAAGTATGACTTTACTAAAAACAGTTTTTTTGCTACTAAAAATTTCGTCGAATTAAGGGTTAATTAGTGACCAAGAAGTGTAAAAAATAGTTACGTTTATTATTACATTTTTATAAATTAACTTTTGTACATACTATATAACTAAATGTTGACCAACAAACATCCATCCAAACATGCGCATATATAATATTAGTAAGAAGTAAGACAAACATTCTACGTAATGTTCATATGAACAGATTTTCTTGCTCAACTTTTTAAGATAACTGTAACAAAATTATTCATACTGCCTCCGATTTTATCGCTGTTTTGAATTATGAGACGGCGCGGTTACAAGGAAATTTCAGCCTATCTATATATCTTAAATTTATGTCTAATTCAATATGTATTTGTAATAAAATTTCGTGAAATATTTCCCCGTATATTTAAACCCAATCCCAATCCAGCCATGTAACAATATTAATATTTTTCTGTCCTTATATCGTATTAGCTGTAGCTCGCGACTCCGTCCGCACGGTAGTTAAAAAAAACATAATTAGTAGCCTATGTGTTTTTCCGTGCTATGTTCTATATCTATGCCAAATTTCACTAAACTTCATACAACCGTTCTTGAGATACCATCAAACAATCATCCATCCATCTAAACATTCGCATTTATAATATTAGTATGATGTGCGATTTGTAGTCCTACAAAGTTTTCAACGAATGTATCACAAGTCAAAAAAAAAATGCCGCTGTACACGTACTTTTTGAAGCTATCCGTGTACGTCCCGACGACTTTTAACAAAAAGGTTAATTTCTTATATGTATCTCAAATTATAAGCTATATCATCGTAAAAATTGCGTATAAAAATAGAGAAATCACTAAAATACCAAAAAAAAGGTATAAGTTTTAAATCCAGTTTGTTGAACGAAGCAATCGGATCAATTTATCTGTTATAATGGCTTTGGGAAATCAATTCCCACGCAGCTTGCTCTGGCTGTAACAATATATTTGAACAATTCCGTGTTGACTTAATACGATAGCATTATCACCAATTCTCTTCAATTCTCATACCAATTTAACTTTAATTAAACTTACAACTAGATCTGTTATCAATTTAAATGGAATCAGTTCATTTATAAATACCTAGCTGTCGCCCGCGACTCCATTCTCATAGGTTTAAAAAGAACATAATTAGTAGCCTATGTGTTCTTCCAGACTTGTTCTACGTCTGTGCCAATTTTGCATCCATCAGAAATCTATGCATCCCGGAGGTCTACTTTAGTCCTCTTTCACTTCCCACCCTTTTTTTTATAAGGAAAGGATGGAAAGTGGAAGTGGATTTTCAGGATGAGAGGATGCGTGGGAAGGGAAATTATTTTCTTTCTGTGCATCCTCTCCTCCATTGATTAATGTTAGGCAATGCATGCAATTGCGTATGTCTGTGGGCAACGGTTACTTCGCTATTTCAGTGATTTCAGGTGGTCGCTCCCTCGTTTATAATATCATATATAAAAAATGCATCCATCCATCCAAACATTCACATTTATATATTAGTAAAAGTAAATATTAAGATAGCCATCTCAATTATTATAAATATGTCTCTTATATAATAGATAGTTATAATTTTAATTAAATTTGCTTTATTGACTAAGGTAGAAAATATCGTTTATGTTTGTGTAACTTCGGAGACGATATTAAGTACTAAAGCTAAGTCACGAACGACCCAATAACTATTATTACGACTTCTTAAGACAACCTGTCCAATAACATCGCTGACATTAATAAGAAAATCCCTGAAATTACATTCACAACAAAGAGCACTAAAATATATATATATTTTTGTAACAACATGTTTAATATTAAATCGCTAGTTAAGTTATTATAATCTTTATTTAAAGTAAGATTTTGCAATGAATTTCATATCCCTTATTTCCGATGTATCCAAAATTCTTGGGTATTTCAGAATCATCAATCTTTACGGTTGCTTTATTGACTTTGTTTTGACTTTGACTTAGATTCCTGACAAGTATGGACCATACTTCTCTTGCAAATGGTTATGTTGCTTTATTACTATAATTAACATCCAGTATAGTGGATAAAGTATTGTTTATATGTAATTAAAATATTGCATTTTGATTTTTACTTCATATTTTTTTAAATGTAAACAAGATATTTAAAAAAAAAGTATTTATAAAGTTACTTGCAAGTCGACTGTATAAAATAAATAAAAAACCTTATGGAACAATAGAGTTTTCATTAAGGAAAAATACGTTTTCCAAGACAATGTCCGGAAAAACAATATTTTATTTGGAGTGGATCTTTTGTCCGTCGCGTTCAATAGAGCTGAGGCAAAATAATAAACATAATAGACAGTGTACAAGCGATGAATAGATATTAAATGTGTGAAATAAATTTTATGAAAACAAGAAAATTTAAAAAACAATTGATCTCTGTAACTTGGAATTTATATTATGGATGTTTGTTAAAAGGTATTATATCTCCAGAACGGCTGCATGGATCTTGTAGAGATTTAGCATAGATGTAGAACACACATGTTCTAGAGTGGCGGCCACGGACAGGTCGTCGAAGCGTGGGCAGGCCTCCCGCAAGATGGACCGATGACCTGGTCAAAGTTGCGGAAGCGTCCTGGATGCAGGTAGCACAGGACCGGTCATCGTGGTGATCTTTGGGGGAGGCCTATGCCCAGCAGTGGGCGACTTACGGCTGAGAAAGAAGAAGAAGTAGAACACACCCTGGAAGAACACATAGGCAACTAATATTTTTTTTTAATCCGCGCGGAAGGATTCGCGTGCGACAGTTAGTGTGTTATTATAATATTTTAATTGTTTGAAATTATTTGATTTCAATAAGGTCTCACCTACGAAAACACGTTATAACAAAACATAAGTTTACTAGGTTATAATACCTTTGAATAACATAATACATAACTGTACGTTAATTTTGTGTGCACAGCCATCGGCCCTGTGGCGCAATGGATAACGCGTCTGACTACGGATCAGAAGATTCCAGGTTCGAATCCTGGCAGGGTCGCTGTAACTTTTTTGTGACTAATTTAACTACACATACAACTATGAAATTAAAATTTTAAATTACATATGTAATATAAAGCTTTAACTGTTCTTAAAAATCCCTGAAAATCTTTAACAATTTTTTTCTTAATTTAAGAATAACGAGAAAACAAGTTGTTTAAAACAGTATGGTAAATTCTAAAAACCATTGGCAGTAACGACGCTCGTAAAACGAAGATAAAGTATTTAAAAGAAACTTCCATAAACAAAAATACTTTTCTAAAGTAGATTTAGAAAGAAAATAAAAGCTGTTTTTATTTTTCTTTTAAAAGTTAGTTCCATCTATTGTTAGGGAGTATCCGATACTATGCCGGTGTATAGGCGCAACACTAGCCTTATTAAAATATCAACATTTATGTCCCCTCACTAATCAATCTGACAATTGACTTGGTAACGAAAGTGCGCGATTCACTTAAAATGATTCTCACTAATTATGTCTACAACTATCTATATACATTTCTATATGTCTATAAATATTTAAAAAAACAAAATTTGTATGTATTGGCTAGTATGCTAACTATTACATTTATCAAAGTGAGGTTATGTATGAAAACTATAAGATTACTTACAGTTCCCGGAACACCGCAACAATTGACGCATCACAAACTTTCTTCAAATTACCACCACAATATTTCTAATATCAATGTTAATTAATATTTCTTAAAATATAAAAACGATTCACAATTAAACAACACAAGTTAAAAACACAGACAGAAAACAACACCCGATCTCTTAAATAACACAAAATTATTAAAAATCCCGTATAAACAAGTTAACATTCAAACTCGTAACATTTTTTTTAAGATTGTCTTTTGTTTTTAACTTTTTAATGCGTCGCGTGCGTGCGGCCAGTTCGAACTCTTTGCAAGCTTCAAACTCTTTAGTTCCAAAGAGGTTCTATATTTGAAATTGCTATGATAGTTCTTTTGTTTTTCGTATAATGTTTATTCTTTAAATTAATAAGTTGAAAAATATATGGTTTTTTTTTTATACTGTATTCGTATTTTTAGTAGTATGGTTTCCTTTTTTTTCATAGTTTAAAATAGCCCAAAGCCTTATTCTAGACCGTAGAAGTGCATTTCCTCGTGTGCTACATGACGTAGCATTCTCAAGTCAGAAAACGGACGTGACATGACTTGGGCTATATAAAAATATATCGCAGCTCACCTTGGCTTAAACTAAAGTTATATTAAGAAGAGTAGGTTTAACAAATATTTTCAATATGTGTGAAATAAAATTTTATTTTTATTACAATATTTTATCTTTTATTAATAAAAAATTGTCAATGACCGATGGCCTGGTCAAGGTTGCGGGAGCGTCCTGGTTGCAGGTAGCACAGGACCGGTCATCGTGGCGATCTTTGGGGGAGGCCTATGCCCAGCAGTGGGCGACTTACGGCTGAGAAAGAAGAAGAAGAATAAAATATTAGTGTAAAATAAATCTCATCTCAAACTCTAAATCACTCAATCTCAATTTTAAAATCTATACTTACGTAATATCAAAGAATTTCCTTAAATGATAACAAACTCTTCACCTTAAAAAAAGACCTTTATATTAGACCTTTATAAAATCAAAATGTAACTTTATCTTAGTGAAGAGCCTTCAAAAAGTTGTAATATTAAAGTTATTGCCTTCGAACTGAAGTGATCTTAACAGATTAATATCGCTTATGAATTGGGATTAGCCTTGATCTAATCTTAAATCATAAAAGATATTACGAATATTTTTAAACAATAATATTTAATTTTAATAACTATTAATCTTTATATATATAATTCTTATGTGAGTGTGTATGTCACTGAACTTCTCTCAAACGACAGGACCGATTTTGATGAAATTTTTTGTGTGTGTTCAAGGGGATCTGGGAATGGTTTAGATTCACAATTTTGTCCGCTGGACAATGTTTTTTTAATTAATTTTTAATTTATTTGTAGTTGTTGATTTTGGAATGTTTTACATTGGATCCGACAGACGGCGCTACCGTGGCAGTTTCAAATTTTCAAATTAAAGACGTGTAGACAGGACAACGTCTGTCGGGTCCGCTAGTATAATAAAAAATTCCGAAAGTGTTACATCTTTGATACCGTGGTATTCTGTTATTAGAATCTCATTTAGTTTCTGAATTACTTTGCAAATTTGTTATTGCGATGTTTTTATATCGAGCAATAATCAGACAAGGGCTGTTACCTATTTACTCCGGTGGCGCAGTCACCCAAAGTCGCCTGTCCATCGCTTGTAGCTCCCGCAGTCCAGCTCTACGGCGCCTATTGCTTTACTTCGATTCATATAAAATTTATTGAATTTCCAATATTTGGCAAGTTACAACAAAGCCGTACGTTTCTCATTTTTATTGCTTTGAAATTGTTTCATGAATAAATGAATAATATAACACGACTCAAAGAAAAGTTATCTAACTTATAGTTTTCAAAGAAAGGAGGTAATAAAGATATTCAAGAAGGCAGTAGTAATAAAAAAAAATTGAAAAATTCATATCGTAAAAAATACTTAAATAAACCTATTTTATTTCTAATTCGATGTTAACTTGAACTTGGAACACTGTTGATCGAAATTAACATATTATATTTATAGTGCAACTAGGAGTCGGCCACCACTCCTTTCGCATGGAATTAAAAATAATAAGTAGCCCATGTGTTCTTCCAGACTATGTTCTATATCTATGCCGAATTTTATCAAGATCCATGCAGACGATCTGGATATACTTTGTAACAAACATCCAAACAGTTGCATTTATAATATTAGTAAGAATTTATCAATGTATTGAATGTTGTTTTCTAAAAACATAAAAAGGAATGTTTGTTTTTTACCTTTTATAACTATTCGCTACACATCAAAGTCATTTATTTGCCCTTTAACGCTGAGAGATTAGATTAATGGTTCCTGTGATTGGATTGGGAACCTCCATTTGACCTTCGTTATTCACCACAATGTTTACCGCTTACACTAAACCGATTTCTATATGTTATTCTCCGTAGACAGCGGTCAATACTATTGGGAAATACTTTGACTTTTTAGACTATCATTTATTATACTAATATATATAAAATAACGGATTAAAAAACGAACACTGATAAATCCTATTCGATTGTTTTTAATACCTTTTACGCAGTGTTACAGTGGAAAGGTTGCGGACGAAAGCGAAAGCGTGCCCGTGACCTCGCCATGATGCGTAGGAGGAACAGAGGGATTTAGTGGGTATGCTTTCCATCTGGAAGAGAACCCACATAACTACGGTTCCCCCCCCCCATCCCCCCGGGGACACGGAGTATGCATAAAACATTCCCCTCTGAAAAAAAAATTAAATACATAGTGTATTTTTTTTTTCAGTCATTCGTCTTTGGTCACTGGCTGGTCCAATATCTTGCTATACCCAAAATAAAGAAGGTTAGAACCTAAAAGGATGAGGACCAGCCTTATGTATAAAAGTCTATAGCTTTCCACTCTTCAACACCATCCATCTTCTTACTAATATTATAAATGCGAATGTTTGTATGGATGGATGTTTGTTTGAAGGTATCTCTAGAACGGCTGCATGGGACTAGCTGAAATTAAGCGTTGATATAGAATACACTCTGAGAGAAGACATTCGCTACTAATTAAGTTTTTTTTTCCTGCAGAAGTTAAAAAATTTCCAAACAAATACAGTTAAAGCACGTGTTAAACTCATCCATTCAAGTTGGTTGAAAAGATATTTTACTGTTGCGCATTAAAATTCTGTACACGTAGACGTTAAAGGACGACATGAGATCTGATTTTAAATAGCCGTGCGACGTAACATCTGAAACATACATAAATCCAAGGCGAGTCTAAACCGACCGCTATAAATCTCAAACTGTACGTAGAATATTCATGAGATATAGTTATAAGCTGTATTGTATGAGACTATGCTGATAAGAACCTGACTGATGTTAAGTAAAAATAGATAGAAATATTTCATTTTAACAAGAAAAAAAGAAAGAATAGGCCGGGAGTACAAAGTTAGTGACGACGGCGGAGTAGTTTTAACAGTGGTAGAGCCCGCTTTAACATCTTCGCACGAATCGGACCGGCTCGCCCGGTGAAATACCACGACCACACAGAAGACAGGCGTGAAGTGGAAGCAATTCCGCCTTTCGTCTGATGAGTGTGCGTCCCGGAGGCCGAATTTAGGAAGTGGAAGTGGACTTTCCGGATGAGAGGATGCATGGAAAGGGAATATATTTTCTTTCTGTGCATCCTCTCCTCCGTCGATGAAAGGTAAGCAACGCATATGCAACTGCGTATGTCTATGGCCAACGGTCACTTCGCTACATCAGCGATTTCAGGTGGCCGCTCGGTCGTTTGCTACCTTATGTTTTATAAAAAAAAAAGTCCCCGCTCCCGCTCGCTCCGTGTCCGCTGTCCTAAGGTCTTGGAGCAAATACAAATATTATTTTACGAGTTTAAGAAATAAAACAAAGAAATTTCTATATAAGACAAACTAATTGTGAAAACTAGTAAATAAACTTGAAAAATGTAACAAATCGTTTAGGTAAAAATATTCATGGAAGCTCAATAGAGCTAAGGATAAGCCACGATTATCATCAACCTTCCCTTATCCCTCCGCAGGCTCGGCACAGTATACATCTCTATCAGCCATCTCATTCTCTCACATAATCCATTCATATTCTGATTAATCTTCCTCTACCTTTGTAGCCATATACATTCAATCTCATTACTTTATACTCTCTTTCTCTCTTTCTCTCTCTCTCTCTCTCTCTCTCTCTCTCTCTCTCTCTCTCTTACACACACACACACGTGTACTCTATTACAGATAAACTTTTTTTATTTATTTTTTTATATCATATGGTAGCAAAAGAGCGAGCGGGCCACCTGAAATCGGTGAAATAGCGAAGTGACCGTTGCCCATAGACATACACAATTGCATATGCGTTGCCTACCTTTAATCGACGGAGGAGAGGATACACAGAAAGAAAAGATCTTCTCTTCCCATGCATCCTCTTATCCGGAAAGTCCACTTCCACTTCCCATCCTTTCCTTATGAGAAAAAGGGTGTGAAGGGAGCGATCACTAAATTAGGACTCATCAGACGAAACGCGGTATTGATTCCACTTCACGCCTGTTTCTAAACTATCTTGTATCCTACAAAAATTAGAGACTTAAACACTAAATGGTGAACCAACAGTTTTTAAAACAACAATATTTAACGCGTTATTCAGTTTTTGAAATCCAGTCCACGAGTTTGTCAGTGATAGTTTGCATGTTACTCGAGATTTATTGACGCCGCATGAGTATTGTGAAGGATTTATATTGGTAACGTCTGGTAACAACATGCCTGACATATGACTATTGATATACAGTTTTTGATCGAACCAGGGGGGGTTAGGCAAAGAGCATTCGCTACGAAGAATATTTGTGTAAACACAAATGTTGAATACAAAATTATCGGGACAATAAACCAACATAAAGTATTAATTTCTGAATTAAAAAATGTAATACAAAAGAGTATGTGTAACACACAAAATGAAACCCGTTCGTATCCGTTTAAAGTCAATACGCGAATCCTTTGGCAAAGTACTCAAAGTCAATTAAAGGCATGCAATTATTTGCTTGTCCTTGCGCCGTTTGTGAATTGTAATCCGTTTGTTTGTAATTAGCTTTTCGGGAACAGATACGCGTTTTGAAAGCATTTAGAGCGCTTTATGTAATCTACATTAATTAAATGTCCTAATATATATTTTACAGCTATGAAAAGAAGAAAAGAGCGTCGGTGGCTCAGTGGTCAAGCACTTGACTTGCAATCTGCGGGTCCTGGGTTCGAATCCCGCCATGTACCAATGTGTTTTTCGATTTCCGATTAACATATGTACATTTATCCGACGTTCTTACGGTGAAGGAAAACATCGTGATGCAACCTGCACATATCTGAGAAGAAATTTAAAGATATGTGTAAAGTCAACCAACCCGCACTTGGCCAGCGCGGTTGACTATGGCCTAATCATCCTTAACTTAGTGTAGGCACCGAGCACCTCGGTGGGGACGTATAGTGAGCTGATGATGATGAAAATAGGATTTGTAGATAGGATAGGATTTGTAAAAAATCAATCGTCGAACGTTACAGGTCACGGTAAAAGGTTGGTTTGTTTGTTGTAAAATGTATTTGAAATATTGTCTATTTTTTTATAGTAAGGCTGTATATTTTCGTTCCTTTAACAACTGTACAAGGTCGTTACTTCAATAAGTAAAGCTTTTTTGCTTAATTGGAGAAAACAAGTACCATAATGTCATAATAGCTGCGTGAAGTAGATACGTCAGTTTTGAGTAGATGTAATTGGCTGGTTCCTTTGTGTTGGGAGACATGTAGGTAGGCTAGGAGTTATATGTTTTGCTACTGCCATTCAAATGACAAGGATGTTGAAGACTTGCATTTTGTATACGCAACGTTGTCATGTTACATACATAACGGTAGGTTTTCACAGCTGTTTAACTTTTATCAACACATGAATGGTCTCGCGAGTTCAGTTTTATACGAGAAAATTGTAGCATTGAAAGTGTTAAAACACATTGTCTTCTATATCTTATACTTAAACATTAAATAAGAATTGTTTATAAAAATTCTGATTTAGACACACTTTAATATTAGAAAAGTAGCACTTAACAGCTAGTTTTAAACCTCCTTAAACTTAAAATACTTCAAGTTACCAAGGATCAAGAATTTTGTTTCGTTTTCATTTCAATCCCTTTGAATAAACTAAATTGCTACACTAGAAAGTTTTATGCAAAAACTTTTTCGTTGGTTGGTTTACAATTTTTTCAAGTGGTCGTTTGAAGATCGCAGCAAAGAGTTTTTAGCTTAACGAAGGAAGAGTTGAAGTCTCCTTAACTTCCGACTTGTACTTTATAATGTGTTTCTTGGTAAAAATAAGTTTGAATATTAACTTAAGAATTACTGCGCAACGAAACGTTTTAAATTCCTTTATGAAACTAATGTTGTTAACAATAATAAAAATTAAATTACAATTTTTGTTAATATGGTAAATTTATTGTGTTGTATAAGCTACATATGTGTACAATAAAGCATAAAGAAAAAAAGAAAGAAAGAAAGAACGAAAGAAATTCGCAAATATTTTGAAACAGATTTTAAACTAAAATCCAAATAATAAACTTAATATTGAAAACATAAGACGTACATGAATCCATGAAAATGGAGTACTTTCCTTTCTACATCAAATTATCAATGATTCTTTAATTTCACAATTTACTGTAATATACGTTTAAATTATTAAAACGTACGCGAGCCATTATCTTAAACTTATACAAAAAATTCTAAAACATTCAATTATGTCCGTCCGGTGGCACCGATTAGTTTCTAGTCCATCGGGAGCCTTTCGTCAGGGTAAGTCGGACTGGTATTATTTCACGGACCCCGTCCAGCAGTAAGACATGTGATCAATTTAATCTTCAGCAAACATAGACTATGTAGATAATATATGACGTACTGATATACAAGATAAACATACGACATATATGTTGGTTAGTTAACAGTTCGATACAGAAACCATCAGGGTACGAAGCGAACCGTGAGATTGGTGCGCGTAGCGAACTAAATTACTTCCTTACTTAACATATTAGTTTCCTCCGTGCATACGAATATTGACTAAGCGAATGTTACTTTCAAATATTAATATGAATTATAGAAGAAGAATATAGACTACTTTTTCATCATCTCCTATGCGTCCTGAAGGTCTCGGAGCCTACCCTAAGTTAGGAATGACTAGGTCTTAGTTAATACACTGGTCCCGTGTAGGTTTTCACACATATCTTTGAATCTATTCGCAGATATATGCAGGTTTCATCAAGATGATTATGTTCACAGTAAGAACGTCGGATAAATGTACATATGTAAATCGGAAATCGAAAAACACATTAGTACATGGCGAGATTCGAACCTAGGACCTGCAAATTGCAAGTCGAGGGCTTGTACCGTGAGCCACCGACGCTCTTGCTCGAAATTTTTCATTTTAATTCCACAACTTTACTTACAATTTAATTTCTAACATATTATGAGATTGTGTTGTATATCTTTTGTATATGTTGATATAAAATTATATGTTCCCGCCATTATACCGCAATGTATCATTCCGCCCGCGTGTAGTGGACATTAAAAGGGTCCGAGGTGATAGATGGTGCCCTAAAAACGTCATTAAACCTTTTAATGTGTCTGTCACACAAATATAACATCCTATATAAATATATCTTAGATACGTATCGACTGAATAGCTTCATTGTTAGTAATAAACTAAGATTTGAAAAACCCAAACTTTTTATTAGTTAATTACGTTATTATAACAGCTTTTTTAACGAAAATAACACTGATTAGGCTACGATTTTGTAATAATGTTTTTACAGTGGAAATCGACCTTGAGAATGAAAAAAAAGGAAATATATGAAGTACTTACTAGAGCGTCGGTGGCTCAGGGGTCAAGCACTTGACTTGCAATCTGCAGGTTGGAATCCCGCCATGTACCAATGTGTTTTTCGATTTCCGATTTACATATGTACATTTATCCGATATTCTTACGGTGAAGGAAAACATTGTAATTGTGTGCAACTTGAACATATCTGAGAAGAAATTCAAAGATATGTGTGTAGTCAACCAACCCGTACTTGACCAGCGTGGTTGACTATGGCCTACTCACCCCTTACTTAGGGTAGGCTCCAAGCCCTTCAGTGGGGACGTATAGTGAGCTGATGATGACGATGAAGTACTAGTGATCAAAGAAAAGTTTAATTGTACATTATAGAGCAATAAGAGTAGTATTCAAATGTCTGCTTACCTTTTAAATGATAGTCGCAATTGCATATTTTATTACATTTTTTCAAGTTAAACAGCTGAATATATGATAGATAATTTCATTGAATTTAACTTTAAAAGTTCTGTACAAAACATTGTTTAAATCCGTCTCTGTAATTGACATTGCTCCAACTTGGTGCGGGTAGATTCATGAGGATTGCGATAATCAAAGTTAAAGCGCCCACAAGTTTTGCTATTAAAATAATACGCACAGAGTTTTGTGAGAAGTTTCTACAAATTACAAGCAGTTCTACTCTTTTATAGTATACGAAGTCTAATTTTGTATATATACTTTAAAATATTAACAATTGTATTAGCATTCAATTTTACTTCTTACTAATATTATAAATGCGAATGCTTAGATGGATGGATGTATCTCCGGAACAGCTCAAAGGATCTTGCTGAAATTTGAAGTAAATGTAGGACATA
Organism: Papilio xuthus; assembly: GCF_000836235.2. Classification (NCBI taxonomy): domain Eukaryota; kingdom Metazoa; phylum Arthropoda; class Insecta; order Lepidoptera; family Papilionidae; genus Papilio; species Papilio xuthus. Next base: position 2,549,325 of record NW_013531079.1, on the reverse strand, counting down.
GTCTGGAAGGATACATAGGTTACTTATTACGTTTCTTTTTAATTCCGTATGGACGGAGTTGCGGTTGATAGCCAGTTCAAAATAATTTAACAGTAGTAGATCATTTTAACAGTGGTAGAGCCCGCCTTAACATCTTCGCACGAATTGGCCCGGCTCGCCCGGAGAAATACCCCGACCACATAGAATACAGGCGTAAAGTGGAAGCGATTCCGCGTTTCGTCTGATGAGTGTGCGTCCCGGAAGCCTCATTTAGTCCTCTTTCACTTCCCACCCTTTTTCCTATAAGGAAAGGATGGGAATTGGAAATGGACTTTCCGGATGAGAGGATGCATGTAAAGGGAAAATATTTTCTTTCTGTGCATCCTCTCCTCCGTCGATTAAAGGTAGGCAACGCATATGCAATTGCGTTTGTCCATGGGCAACGGTCACTTCGCTATTTCAGCGATTTCAGGTAGCCGCTCACTCGTTTGCCACCTTATGATATAAAAAAAACATCTTAATAACAACAAACAAAGGCATTCTAAAGTATAATAGCAATTTTATAATAAATATTATCTTAAAAGCAATAAACAAAATTTATTATTTGAATATTAATCCATTATAAAAATGAAAATACTGTCTCTTAATCTACGTAAACCAAGCTCGGCGGAAAATCAGATAAAGTGCTACAGATTATGTAAATTACTCTGAATATTGTTACGGCTCTATATTTAAATGCTCCAAATCTGCGACGTTCAGTTAAATATTTCTTTTTAATGTTCAACACCGAAGCTGTCGCCCGCGACTCCGTTTGCGCAGAATCAAAAAACCCTTATAAGTAGCTTATGTGTTCTTCCAGACTATGTTCTACATGTGTGCCAAAGTTCATCAAAATCCATTGAGCGTTTCCGGAGATCCCTTTAAAAAACACATCCATCCATCCATCTAAACATTCGCATTTATAAAATCTATTGTAATAATCACTTTAGGAATAAAAAAACAGAAGAATAACTTCAACAGATACATAAAAGTGCTTTCTAGTCTTAACATTTAATATTATTAGCTGGTAAAAGATACTTAATGATCTATGACTAGCCTTTGTCAAAAATCAAATTTTCTAGAAAGGCTATGATTGGTGAACACAAAAATAAATGAGAGTCAAAAATAACTACATATCTATTTATTTACAAAAAATCTACAATAAACAACACTTAATTACTTTAGTCTTCTTGCTTAGAAGAATCTGGTGAAAGAAATACCACCACTGGGCTCCCATCTATTGCTGGGTAAGTAAGGGGAGACGGACTTGCTCCAGCCCGCGTTCAAGTCCAAGGAGGAGGTGCGATCCTTGAACAGGTTTAGGTTACCCATTGCTGAGTAGTCGGTCTTCTTGAATAGATCTGTGTGTGCTGCTCCCAGGGTTGCTCCGATCTTGTCACTGGAATCATAAATTATCATAAGTAACTACCAACACTTAAAAGACTTTCATAGATGAAGACAAAGACGATGTAGAAAAAAGAACATTTTGTTAAAAAGAAAATTGTAATTAAAAAAAAATTAAAGAATTCTTGATAAATTGGTAAGAAAAAACGTAGGAATTTAAATACCATATTTTAGTTGGTAGTCTACCACGACCAGTCTGAAAAGACTGTAACGAAGAAGAACAAGAAGAGTATTAATTGGCAATCATTATAGATTGCTTGAAATATTTTAAAACCACTCACTTGTACATGTATCCAACTTTTCCGCCATAAGTATCGAAAGTAGGGAAGTTCGGTTTGTCTGGGAAAGTTCTTGTGGCGAATGCACTGGCGGTGAGATCGTGCTTGTCGTTGTGGAAGATGTTAGCCTTGCCGCTTGCAGTCAGCTGATCGGCAACCCCGGGGATGCGGCTACCGGTTAAAGTTGCTCCATGGCCCTTACTGTAACAAAAGACATATATTTTGAGTCAATTGCACCGAAATCATGAACTAGAAGGGACTTAATCTTTTAATTTTGAACGCTGTTAATATTCAACTACTGGGGTTTTAAATCTTTTCTACATTGTTTCAACGTATGTTGAAAAAATTCTTGGGGCATTTCACACAAGTCATGTCTGTGATCTGATTCTTTACATTTTTAAGGCCGTTTATTAAAAATAAGCTGATAAATCTACTTACATGTTATCCCAAGCCAAGCCAGCACCAGCTGAGCCGAATCCTCCCTTGCCGTCAGCGGCATTAACTGAACCTATAGCGCTCAAAACATTACTGTCACCTCGGGCTATTGGTATCTTCGCAGCAACGTTAGAACTTCCATCTGGGTTTGTGTTGATGTTGCCATGTGCTTGTCTTCTAACTCTAACTGGATGCAATTCTTCCACTTCATCATCAGCTTCATCTTCCAAAGCAAATATTCTAATGCTGTCATCATCTTCAATGACTAGATACGGCCTTTGGTCTTCATTTAAGTATCTACAGCTGACGCTGATTAATAACATCGCAAAGACGAAGACTTTTGATGTGAACATTTTTTGTTTTTAATTAACTTTTACTTCACACTATTCTACTGAACTCTTCGATGTCAACGAAGCAACTGATAATCTCACCAACAAATCTAACATATTTATACATCTCTATGCTGGGTTGAGTTCTTCCCCGTTGCACCTTTGACATCGTAACATGAAGTAAGATTAACTAGAAGTGACTTCACGTAATTAAAATTATCATTTCTATATGTAAATTATAAACAAAAGATATTAAAGAACTCTAGTGGGTAATACAAAGAAATAGGATATTACGAATTTCCCACAATCCTAAAACACTGTCGAAAACGGATAATGTAACCGTGAATTAATCTTACTTCAAAACATATTGTTATCTCTGTTTTGTCAAATATAATGACAGAGATGACGATATATTTCATATAGAGATTTTGGCCTCAGAAAAAGACCAGTTTTTTTTGTTATATTAAAAAATAAGTTGATTCACTGATATAACAATTATCGTTTCTACCATTCAGTATTTATTTTATTTTATTATAAACAATTCGCTAATTAAATTATAAATCCGTGTAACTTAACAAGTTTCCTTGCAATTTAAAATTAACCGTGAAATTGCCTCAACTTTATTACAAAGTCTTTTGTCTTTATTTTTACAAAGATAATAAATGTTACAATATGTTATTATAATAATTTTTCTTAAATAGGAACTTATACTGTCTTTTTTTTGTGATGTCGTTTCCAGTGAAGAGTTGATCAATGTTGTTAGAGGATTCCCCGAGTCGCGCGACTTGTAATGTAAACAAACAGATATCGTATTGTATGCATGCGTTATGTTACGTTTCCTTAAACATAGTTCATAACAAATATAATATTGAATAGTAAAATGACATTGTTAATATTTCAACAATACGTATTGTAAATAAATTCACAATACATAAATAACTATAATAAAAGATATTTTATTCATGTTGTATCTATTTAATTTAATATAAGATAAGATAAGATAAAATTAGCAATTTACTATTTAATTTATATCTTTATCTTAATAATTTTAACTTTTAAATTATTCAAATTTGCGTATAACTTTATAATAAACTTATATAAAAACAGCTAAACTCTCAGTATATTCGTCCGGTGGCGGCACCGAATAGTTTCGAGCCCTTCGAGAGCCCTTCTTCAGGGTTTGTGGGACTGGTATTAATTCGCGAACACGTTTATATTTAACTTTAATTCTTACATCTCATGTTACTAATATTATAAATGCGAATGTTTGATTTCGATAACATTTGGTACAGATGTAAAACACAGTCTTAAAGAACATATAGGTTACGTAACAAGTTTTTTTTTTTAATGTAGAGTCTTTTATGACATGACAAGATGTTGAAGAATTACCAAAAACCTTTTCCTTATTTTAAATTGATCGATACGGTCTCTCGATATCGAAGAAAATAAACTCAATTATTATTATAAGTATTTATTAAGATCTGGTTCAAAAATATATCATCCTTCTCTTTTTCTATAAAAAATAACAGTGATAAAAATATATCCTTGTGCAGTTACTCATCAGCGGAATTTCGTGGGCGCTACCATATGTAGCTTGCTACGAAATCTCTACGCCAGTTAATATACTACGTATATGTATGGCAAATATATATTTATATGTTAAATGAATTGTATTTGTGTATGTATATACCATATATCTTGATACTGCATCCGACTGTGCCTAGCGTAAATTTATTGCAAATAGATTACAGTAAATCAACGGCCCATAAATAATTCGTGCATATAACCTAACCAATATCTATATGTTAGGTGAATATGTTTATAGAGTAATCACGACACTCGCCTATAACCTATTCAGAGATCACGGATCTCTATTTGGCAAGGCCAGATAACCCTCCACAATTCACTTTTCGCCATTTCGGGTGACGGAACATGACGGGTGGCGAGCAGAGTCTTTTACTCCCGGAAATTCACATATCTTTGAAATTTGCTGATATCTGCAGGTTACATCGCCATGTTTTTCTTCAGCGTAAGAAACGTAGAATAAATGTACATATATAAATCGAAAAACACATTGGTACATGGCGGGATTTGAACCCTGGACCTGCAGATTACAAGTCAAGTGCTTTACCACTGAGACACCGACGCTCTGGAAATTATAAGTATGAAAACTTACTAAAGTATACTATATTACAAAAGTGTGTTTTTAGTTTTAGGTATTCAGATGATTCTAGCTCATAGCTGGAGTTTAGTTACTTTAATAAATGGTTGTTTTTGATTTTGTATACTTCCAAATTACTGTGATGTCTTGATGTATGTCTTGAGGTCTGAAATTTGAGTTCCATAATTAATTTTTATTACATACATATAGATAAAGGCAAAGCTAATAAGTGTGTTAAAATTAAATATTTACATTTCAATGTTCTTTTAATTAATATTTTAAAACATGAAATTTAATTTTTATCTCATCACCTTGACGTTTAAATACCTTTAACTATATATAAAAACACTAAAAGTATCTTTGACGTCATAAATAAATCCTGCCAATTTTACGCGCCAAAAAGTTACCTCTCCGAAAAATATTTGGTCTTTTGAATCCGAGCGCGGTACTTTACCAATAGAGCGTACTAATTAAAACTCGAATCAAACATTAATACGATAATTACAGTATGAGATCATTCACATATGTATCTTTGTCAATTTCTTATCGCGGGGATTTCTCTTTGCAATTCAAACATTGCTTAATTTTATCTAGAAGTGACTATACGAAAAACGTCAAGAGTTTATTTAATATAATTTTATCAAGGTCAATAATTTACTATGGTGTTATACTTGACTTCACACATAATAACAAATCTATGTATCAGAAAAAAACTAAAAAGTAATTTATTTACATTAAATTAAAAAAAATATTAATCAATTAAATAAAAAGTAATTTTATTCCAATATAAAAAGAATATTCGTCTTATAACACTTGATTATTGTATTAAAAAAAAACATGCCACATCTAGTGAAACTAAGTGTCATTCTACGGTCAAAAGGTCATCGGGGAATTAAATCGACCAGCGCTTGCAAACTATAAATATGTCTTGCAATATTTGTCCGATCATCAGTCATAGCAAATTGTACGAACAGTTACCAAGTTTGTAGAAGAAAAAACAATTCTTAAAAATGTATTCACTTAAAATATTCGTAATTGCCGCCATAATGATAGGAGCAAGCAGTAGAAGTGTGCCAAAAGAAAGAATAGGATCTTACGTACTAGTTGAAGAAGATGATGACATGTTAGTCTACGCTTTAGTAGATGACTCATCAGAACCAGTATCTATAACAGAAGTACATCCACAAAGAGTTAGAAGACAGGCACATGGTAGTATAAACTCAAACCCAGATGGCAGTTCAAATGTAGCCGCAAAGATACCAATAGCTCGAGGTGATAGCAATGTGTTGAGTGCTATCGGGTCAGTCAACGGAGCGAATGGAAAAGGAGGTTTCGGCTCAGCTGGAGGTGGTTTGGCTTGGGACAATATGTAAGAACACTGTTATTTCAAAGCGCCAATAGCCTAAGGTTAAGAATACGGATATCAGATCACGTGGTCGAGAGTTCGAATATCGCCATTTGACTATTGTCGTAAACCATATCCTAGCACAAGCCTAGAGCTTAGTTGGAATGGTATTAAAAATTCACAAAATCTGCTAATATTTTTTCAAAGCAAAAAAAACATAAATTATTCTACTTTTAAGCAAATTAAAGTGTAAAACACAAACCACATCACTATCTAAAACTCAGAAATACATTATTAGGAAATGAATATGGTACAAAGTAGCAAGAAATTTATAGAGTTCCAAGAAATCAAATCTCTAAGGACTTTTATCTTACAGTTTTTAGTTAATATTACAATCATTTGGAGCGAAAGCGCGCTTTCGTTACCAAGTCAAGTGTCAGATTGACTAGTAAGGGGACACAAACGTTGATATTTTAATAAGGCTGCCGATACACCGGCAAAATGTCCGATTTTCTTCCTAACACAGTGGACTAACAAGCTGATAGTGATGGCAAATGAACCAAATTCAACCTGTTTTTTCTTTTGTTACAGTAAGGGTCATGGAGCAACATTAACTGCAAGCCGCATCCCCGGCGTTGCCGACCAGCTGACCGCAGCTGGCAAAGCAAATCTATTCCACAATGACCATCATGATATCACCGCTAATGCCTTCGCTACAAGAACTTTCCCAGACAAACCCAACTTTCCCACATTTGACACATACGGCGGTAAAGTTGGATACACATTCAAGTAAGTGTACTAGAATTCATATCAAAGAATCTTTGCAATGACTAGCTGTCGCCCACGACTCAGTCCACGCATTGTTAAAAACCATATTAAGTAGCCTATGTGTTCTTGCAGACTATGTTTTACATCTATGCCAAATTTTAGAGAGAGAGATCCGTTTAGCCATTCCGGAGATACAAACATCCATCCAAACATTCACATTTATAATATTAGTGTAATTAAAAATTTACAACAACCTTCATATGACAGACACCTTCTTTATAATTCTGCGATGGATAATAATGTTCGCATACATTGTATATCTCCATTTTCCCCCTAGTAAAGGATTCTTGAACACCCTAAAGTGTTTGTTGGTAGTTGCTTATGATAATGATTTGTTCCAGTGACAAAATTGGAGCATCCCTAGGCGCAGCACATACGGACCTTTTCAAGAAGACCGACTACTCAGCGATGGGTAACCTGAACCTGTTCAAGGACCGCAGTTCCTCGCTGGACCTAAACGCAGGCTGGAGCAAGTCTGTTTCCCCGTATATACCCAACAGCAGATGGGAGCCCAGTGGTGGTCTTTCCTTCACCAGATTCTTTTAAGATATTTAACTTATGATTATTTAATTAATATTTTAATATAGTACAATAAACATATATAACACAATATTTATATTTTTCATTAATAATCAATACCTTTGCTATTAAATTATTCAAACTTTCGTGAGACATTATACTAAACTGATATATAAACACGGCTAAACACTTACGTATATTCGTCGCGGACGCGGCCCGTCGCTCAGTGGCCGACGGCCGACGGGCCACGTCCGCGAAATAATACCAGTACCACTCATCCTGATGAAGGGCCCCCAATGGGCTCGAAACTAGTCGGTGCCGCCACCGGACGAATATACGTAAATGTTTAGCCGTGTTTATATATCAGTTTAATACCTTTGCTCTTTATATTTCGTTCAATATGTTCAATATGCTCGTTCAATATGGGTACGAATTCTTTTGCGAATCTGCTGAGCTATCTAAATATTTTGGTCGTTTACATAGATAAATTTTAATCATAAGGCTTATTTTAATTATCATTACCTTTCTTATCATCATTATATAATACCATTATATTACCAATGACAATTTACACCTGCAAAAACTTCACCTTCCTGACCTTGGAAAAATGTTACAAATACGTCAGTGTATCTCAAGAATTCCGTCTTTTATAAATAAGAAATGGATAGTAATAAATAAAGCAGCCCATTCGATTGCCTGCCTGAAGAGTTTCCAAGTAATGAAACTGAATAATGCATGGCTATAAACGTAACCTCGGGCCTTACAGCGGCGCATACGAATACGCAACGTATACGAACACCATTTATAAACATACACTGCCTACTGTATAAAATTGTCTTCACGCAATTTCGCTCAATACTATGACAACTTAGTCGTAATCTTATCATTCGTAGTTAATGGACAAAGACAAAGTACAAACGTTCGAATTTCAATAGTGTATGAAACTGATCTCGATAAAAACGACATAAACGTCTGAACTTGAACCCCTATCGGGCATCCTTGAATCGGAATGCTAAACGCGTAAAGAATGACAACCCAGGCCGAGGTCCCCTCTCGGGGGCCCTTGAACCCAATCACTCTATGGAGCGTTCACCTAAGCGATCTAAGAGCTCGGTGGCCTCCCAATCCGGTAACAATAACGAAGTAATAGCCCGAGCCGAAGCTGAGGGAGCCCTCGAGTCCTGTTACTCTTAAACGAAGTTCAGGCTAAGCGACATCTGCGCCCGGCCACCTCAAGCCCAGTGAAGCTGTAAATGCCTCTTTAAGGCAAACAGTGACTACTCAGTCACAAAAAATGAACGTGAGCCGCTTGGGTCGATAGTGCTTCTCTATCGCTTGTTCCATGCTCCCGCTTGCACGCTCAGTTCAGTCGGAACGTGACAGCCATGTTTTTGGTTCACCCAGCGTGAATGTACGCTATTTATTTGACGTTATCATCTCAAAAAAAGATAAATGAAATAAAAACAAGTGTAGGGCATACAAGGAAAAATTACAAAACTTTAGGATAGGCCATTTTAAAATCTCTTTAAAAATAAAGTCTTTTCGTCACGTGTCATATTCAAGAAACACATACATAATATTAAATCCCTTGAGGCAACTGGAGTGGGATCCTAAATCACGTTTGTATCGTAAATAAACAAGCAAGGCTGCCCGTAAATTTCACTCGAAACTCTAAAATTCGTACCCACAAGAGACTAAACTGATACTTTCTTAGAAGTCGATTTACTATGTCTTGAGTTAAATTCATTCTTTTCATACGTACATTTATTAACATAGAGTGATTCTTTTATGACAAGCAGAATATCGAACATATTAAATACTAGCTGTCGCCCGCTACTCCATCAGCACATCTTCCAGATTATGGTCTACATCTGTGTCAAATTTCGTTGAGACTTGTTGAATCGTTATGGAGATACCTTCCAACATCTATCCATCCAAACATTCGCATTAAGCAAGATATGGGAGAACAAATTCAGATAGACCTTAAAAGACATTGTATTGTATCAAAAGAAAGTGATAAACGAAATGTCGAATGACAGTTCATTTTTAAGGCGAAAACCTGTTTTGCCTACCCCATGTAATATGAGAGAGAAGATGATATAGCGCTGTCTTCCTTTCTTTATTCCAATTTATACGATAGGCAGTAAAGCTCAAAGAAATGCTACACAGCGTAGCTACTGAAAATGTTATTCGTTCAATAAATGTAACTTGAAAAGAACACAAAGTGTCTGACTTTTCACTTCAAAAGCCTTTGAAGTTTGCTCCGATAACTACAGCGTTAACGTTTGTAAATATAAAACGATTTTTAGTATGTATAATTGAATTGGTTAAAAGGTAACATGAACAAGAAGAAAATGATTGAAATTAAGAATGATGGAACTTTCATACATACAAGGTCGGGGAAAGGACGATGAGAAATGTCATACTCTTACTAATATTATAAATGCGAATGTTTGGATGTATGGATGGAGTGGATGTTTATTAGAAGATAGCAACATGGCTGAACGTATTTGGATGAAATTTGGCATAGATGTAGAACATAGTCTGGAACACACAGGCTACTATTTTTTTATACCACACGGACAGCTCGTGTGCGATTAATACTTTACCAGCTTAGTTTAATTTCAATATTAAATATTACTAAAAAAATAAAAACATTCCTTATCGATAAAAGAGTTGATAATATCGATTAAGAAGTTTTTTTAGTGCAATTGTTTTCAGCGACTAAACAAAGCAAATATTTCGTATTTTAAAAGAGTACTTTAATGTACACAATTTGTGAGCTTATTTTTTTGCCTTCAAGCTTATAAAATTAATATTATCTTCTTTACAAAACAAATTTGGAATCCCTAAACTGTCATAATTCAAGTGAGTTTGTTTCCCTTGAATTATGAGGCGAGCCGTGCCAATTAAAGTGGGTTAGTTGAAAGTAAATTTTGATTTTAGACATATTTTATTTTCTCACGGGATTGCAAAGAAAAGATTTATCACAATCAGTATCAAGTTTTTATTACCGTGGACTTCCACTGCCAAAACACATGTACAACAAATAGTCATCGGTCTTCATATCTTTCACATTAACGGCAGTGGAATCCAAATTAGTAAACATATAACAAAGAGGGGTGTAAAAACTTTTAGTTTTTTTTTGTTTATTGTTGTATGCCTTAATAGAAACTAAACATTTTTTTTATATTATAAGTTGGCAATCGAACGAGCTGGCACCGGAATTCACCAAAGAAGCAAAGCGACCCCTGGTCATTAACATCCGCAATTGCAGTTCACGTCTAGTTCCACTTCATGCCTACTTCCACTTCACGACTTTCTGTCTTCTGTCTAGTCCTGGTATTGCAACAGATATTGTGGTTGCTATCGTCTACCACTGCTGTAATATTTTTTTATATCATACGGTCACCGGAAATCTTTGAAATAGCGAAGTGACTGTTGCCCATAGACATACGCAATTGCATATGCGTTGCCTACCTTTAATCGGCGGAGGAGAGGAAAAGAAAAATTTTCCCTTTCCATGCATCCTCTCAACCGGAAAGTCTACTTCCACTTCCCATCCTTTCCTTATAAGAAAAATGTTGGGAAGGGAAAGAGGACTAAATTTAGCCTTAATATTACTAATACCAATATTACAGTAATAAGTCATGTAGTTACTAAATTTATCGCAATGGGAGTTTAATAAAAATAAAATATAGTCTTTGGTGTTAAATCTTATGAACACAATACACTTTACAAAGACAATTACTTAAGTGTATTGTAAATACTGAATTGTAATAAATGAATAAAAGAATCCATTCGATCGGTTGCCGGAGAGGTTTCAAGAAAATGAAAATGAATAATGCAACGATCGACATCCTTCAGTAAACGTTCCTCATACACTTTCTAATTTTTTAAATAAACTTTTACATCTAATAGATATAAAAATATTCACAAATATCTCAATTTTTTTTATAAATGGACTGGCTAGTATGTAGTATTTTGTGCCTATTTGATTTCTGTAATTTTGGCGTTGATAGTAGGCGTGATGTCTATTTAATCTCAATAATTCATCACGAACTCACTATATGTCCCCACTGAGAGGCTCGGAAGCTTTTTTTGCAGAGGGGAATGCTTTATGCATACTCCGCGCCCCGGGGGGGACGCGGTAGTTATGTGGGATTCTCCTCCATAGCAGAGGCATACCCACTAAACCCCTCTGTTCCTCCAACGCATCGGGCTCGGAGCCTACCCTAAGTTAAGGTTGACTAGGCCATAGTCAATCACGCTGGCCAAGTGCGGGTTGGTTGACTTCACACATAGTTTTGAATTTTTTATATATCTCACTAATATCTTACAAATATTATAAAATCGAATGTTTGGATTGATAGACGTTTGAAAGTTTGTTACAAAGTTCAGAACGGCTGTATGAATATCGCTGAAATTTGACATAGATGTAGAATATAGTCTGGAAGAACACATAGGCTACTGAATAAGTTTTTTATTTAATTACGCGCGAACGGAGTCGCGGGCCACCGCTAGTTTCACAATAAATCTATTTATCAATTTAAGCGCACGTGACTTATGAAGATTAACTTATAAGTTGTTTATGTAAACATGAGTGACCTAAGGTCAAATTAAATGAGTAGAATTGTCACGGGACTTTTCCTTATCAGTCCATACAAAGACCAAGCTTGGCACTAGAAGTGTCATAAAGACCAAGTGTTAAGTGTCTATAAAACTGACAATTTTTTTTTTTAATATAAGCAGATTTATTTTATAAATTTACTAATATTTCTTTTACCATTCCAACTAAGCTCTAGGCTTGTTATAGGATATGGTTTACGACAGTAGTCGAATGGCGGGATTCGAACCCCCGACCTTGTGATCGGAAATCCGTACCATTAACCATTAGGCTATTAGCGCTTTTTTGACATGGTATGACATAATATTTTGCCGTTAATAATTTATAAATGTTTTTAATGATATTATAACCATAACTTCTTTTTTTTTCTAGCTTCTTTTTCGCTGCAGCTTCAGACTGGTGATGGTCATCAGGTATTGGTGACCCGTTTTACAAGGCCTAGCCACTCCTCCCTAGTCACTGCTTTTCAATACGTTAGTGTAAGGAGACATCTACATCTATCTTTTTTTCTATACTGAGGAAACAAAATTCTGAGATTATATTATTAACTTTCCGTAAATTATAGACACTTCTAGTAAAACATATTCTACGTCATAGGTCAATTAGATCAAGCTGTATTACGAGTTTATCTCACTATACTATTGGTATTAACTTCAGTCATACATAGAAAATGTACAAACTAAGTATATTCATTTATTTAATTTTTATATTTATTTTAGTAAGTGCTACTGGACAAAAGTTTAAACAAGACTATGGAAGTTCATATTTAATAACAGACGATGGGCAATATATTACTATTTTCGATTCAAACGATGTTTCACATGAAGCGAAATTATTCGAACAAAACATACCAAGATTCCGTCGACAAATTCAAAATGGAAGACATGTTGATAATTAAAGATCGTAAGTTGAAAGATGTAACAAGTGAAAAAAATATAAACAAGAAGCAACGAAACGAATCATTAACAAAATACGCAATGGATTTAACAAAGGAAAGTTCCAGAAAAACGCAATAACGAAATCAATGAGATGAAATATTAATCAAATTAATGATAAATTTTATAAAAAAAAATTTTAATTAATCATAATTAATTAATTAAACGATATTTACTAATAAATGATTACAATATGTTTGTTGTGTATTATTTTATATCAATTTAAATAATGTCATGTTTAACGTATATTCATATGATAATTACGTTAATTGAAAAAGTTTTATAACTAGCTGTTGCCCGCGACTCCAATCGAGCGGAAATCAAACTTTAAGTAGGCTATGTGTTATTCCAGACTATGTTCTGTGCCAAATATCAGCGAGATCCATGCATCCGTTCTGGAGATATCATCCAACAAACATCCATATATCAGAACATTAGTTTAAGAATATTAGTAATTAGTAAGACATAAATTCTTCACAATCTTATTTGAATAATCTGTAAAACATCTAGACCAAAGTATTTTACTATCCTACTATTTTTTCCAAATAATATGCACGTGGAAATTCGTGATAGAGTTTAAACTCTACACATTTAAAATGTTCGCATAATAACTAGTGTTCTACGTAAAGCTATTTTAAATGGTATAGAAATTGAGTGAAAAAAAAATGCAAATATCCATAATGTACATTAGTTGTAGTTTCCTGCATTTTACGCTCGTGTAATAGTTTCAAACTGTACAATGCAAAATATTCGTGTGGTATTCAGTTGAGAATTGCTTTATTTAAATTTCTCTTTGCAAAATTCTCTAGAGTTCAGTTCATGTAGAATGAGAAATATGCAACATGTTGTTTGTAGTTGTATTATGAATAACTAGTTGACACCCGCGACTCCATCCGCGCGGGTTAAAACAATTATTAGCCTATGTCGTCCAAACTATGTCCAGAGATCCGTGCAGGCGTTCTCGATATACCTACTAACAAACATCCAAACATTTGCAATTATAATGTTAGTAAGATTAGTTGTATAAATACTTAACTGGTAATTTATATTATGTTATGTTAAATCCTACGTCAGATTCTGACCTATTTGACATTAAACCTAGTCCGTCTAAAATAGTCGTTGTTAACAATTGTCCGGTGACATGTAAATATACTCGGGGATTCCTTTTATCTCAGACGAGGCTGCAATTGGCCATTTTGTTGCCACTTTACGTAAACAAGTCAATAATAGGATCCAGTCTAATTGTGACTGACCGATAAAGTTAATTGCGTTACCCAACGATACGGGAATCCTCTGAGAGCATGTGCGCTTCGTACGTCACTCCGTAACGTGACGTATGTGACATGCAGTCAAAGAATTAAATTCACTTCCCATGTTGAATCGAATATCATATAGAAGTTTAGATTAATATAAGAATATGGGGGTCAAATTTTAGTTAAAAGTGAAAATAACCAGGAAATCTTTACAAAAATTATTGTTTTCATTGAATCGGCTTTTTAACTACTGAACCGATTAGAAAACGTCTTCAACTCTAGGGAAGCTACACTATCCATGGGTGACATAAGTTATTTTTTTTTAATTCCGCGTGAATGGAGTCGCTTAGCTAGTAGGAAATATATGTACTAAACTGTACATGGCTGTTAAAGAAACCACATTTAAGTCAGATGCATGTACTAAATTTATGACCAAACACAGGCGGAACAGAATTTTACAATTTTCGTTTTAAATGGATCTTTTTGTTTGCACTACGACATGATTTTACGATTCGGATTTAGCGAATGGCAAATAAAAGATAGTCTGTTATACTATCAAATAACTGCGAATGGAAATTCAGCGCCAAAGTTTAGCCCCATGCATAAATCACTAATGGAATAGCGCGACTGACTAAAAGCATGTCGACTGTATTTTCAAACAGCAAATCAGCGTGGAACTAAATTATGTTTCTAATATTACAAATGCGAATGTTTATATGCATAATGGATGTTTGTTATAGATGTAAAACATAATCCGGAAGATCACATAGGCCACAAAATAAATTTATTTTTAACTATCTGTCGCCCGCGACTACGTCCGCGCTGAATTAAAAATAAGTTGCCTATGTGTTTTCCAGACTATGTTTAACAAATTTCATCAAAATCCATTGAGCCCGAGATACCTTCCAAACAAACATCCATCCATCCATCCAAACTTTCGCGTTTATAATATTAGAAGAAATGAGCGAGCTCACTAATTTGCTGTAAACAAAACCAAATTAAACTTACCTACTGTTTTATTTCATAGCGTAGTACCAAAGTGTCTGGACAAACCCGTAATGGGTTTACAGATACTTTTTATGTAATGTTACTTGTTTATATAAATAAATAAAAAAAAAAGAAAGACTCGGCGATTCGAACGAAATCGCGTGAAAAAGTTAGTAAACAATATAAACAACATAACATTCTGCGAAAATGGACGTGAATTTAACAGTGGTAGAGCCCGCTTTAACATCTTCGCACGAATCGGCCCGGCTCGCCCGGAGAAATACCAAGACCACACAGAAGACAGGCGTGAAGTGGAAGCAATTCCGCGTTTCGTCTGATGAGTGTGCGTCCCGGAGGCCAAAAGTAGTCCTCTTTCCCTTCCCACCCTTTTTCTTATAAGGAAAGGATGGGAAGTGGAAGTGGACTTTCCGGATGAGAGGATGCATGGAAAGGGAAAATATTTTCTTTCTATGCATCCTCTCCTCCGTCGATTAAAGGTAGGCAACGCATATGCAATAGCGTATGTCTATGGGCAACGGTCGCTTCGCTATTTCAGCGATTTCAGGTGACCGCTCGCTCGTTTGCCACCTTATGATATAAAAAAAAAGAATTTCCTCTCAAAAACAAATGAAGACAACAAATTGAAATGTAAATATTTATAAAATACCCGAAACAGATTAAGGAATTATCATTATTCAGTGAAATTGATATTTTAATCCGTCCACTGCGAGATTATACAGTCGCCAATATTAAACCTGACAGTTACTGAATTAATTCTCCATTTCGACAGTTAAATTAATCCAGAGAGCCTTCCATTGAGACGCAGTTTGCTTTTTATTTATGTAAGTATCACCTGAGCCTTCGTCCACGCGGAATTAAAAAAAACAACTTAATAAGCCTATGTGTTCTTCCAGACTATGTTCTACATCTGTGTCAAGTTTCATCGAGATTTATTCAGCCCTTTTGGAGATATGTACCTTCAAACAAACATCTATCCATCCATCTAAACATTCGAATTTATAATATTAGTAAGATACTTCGGATTTTTTTTAAAGATTTTATCATGACACATTTTTTCTTTGTTATAAATTAAAAAATAAATTGTGGTTAACATTGGGCTATAGATTTATGATGCTTCAATATAAATCCGTATAAATATCTATAATAAATCAATTCAATTGGAAGTTATTAAAAATAATATATTTTCATATTTATAATCTGTGAGAGTAATTAATGCGGGATTGTGGATTAATAGTGCGATGATTTAAATATGAGTACACATTTATACAACGACCAAAGTACTCATTCAATGTTGCCATGTTATAAAATTGTGCGTTTTAAATATTTATAGAAGTATATATAAATAACTAATAAAATTTATTAATTAAAAAGAGCGTCGGTGACTCAGAGGTCAAGCAATCTTGCAATCTGCAGGTCCTGGGTTCGAATACCGCCTTGTACCAATGAGTTTTTCGATTTCCATGTACCATGTACACACACACCATCTGACGTTCTTACGGTGAAGGAAAACATCGTGATGCAACCTGCACATATCTGAGAAGAAATTCAAAAGATATGTGTGGAGTCAACCAACCTGCACTTGGCCAGCGTGGTTGACTATGGCCTAATCAACCTTAACTTAGGGTAGGCTCCGAGTCCCTCAGTGGGGACGTGTAATGAGCTGATGGTTAAGTAAAAATCAATAAACAACTGCACTAATATGACAGAGGAAAAACAAAAATTGGATTAAATCGTACTTATGAAAATCAATTTTAAAACTCCTAAAGAGTACGCACGAATTGGCCCGACTCGCCCGGTGAAATACCACGACCACACAGAAGACAGGCGTGAAGTGGAAGCAATTCCGCGTTCCGTCCGATGAGTGTGCGTCCCGGAGGCCGAATTTAGCCCTCTTTCCCTTCCCACCCTTTTCTTAAAAGGAAAGGATGGGAAGTGGAAGTAGACTTTCCGGATGAGAGGATGCATGGAAAGGGAAAATATTTTCTTATTGTGCATCCTCTCCTCCATCCATTAAAGGTAGGCAACGCATATGCAATTGCGTATGTCTATGGGCAACGGTCACTTCGCTATTTCAGTGATTTCAGGTGGCCGCTCGCTCGTTTGCCACCTTATGATATAAAAAACATACATTTTATTAATATAAAAGACGTTTCGGTAGTTTAAATAAAATAAACAATTACTTAAATTAAATTTAACAAAACTTTGTACGCCACAACATAGTGTATTGAATTTCATTTGAAAACTTTACTGATATTTCTTATTATTGTTTCAAAAGTTATTGTGTTCGCATTCAAAAGTTTGGCACTTAAAAACTTTCCTCTTAACAAGAATAAACAACTTTGTAACTTGAAATGGAATTTCTGTAGCTTTCATATATTGGCAAGTTTTATGTATGATTTTACATGAGTTTCTATTTTATTTGAATTGAAAAATCAATTTAATATACAATATTAGGAGTGTCGGTGGCTCCGGGGTTAAACGCTTTACTTGTAATATGCAGGTCCTGGGTTCGAATCCCATCAAATACCAATGTGTTTTTCGTTTTTTTTTATATATGTACAATTATTAGAGGTTTCTTAACGACGAACATTAACATCATGATGCAACCTGCACATATCAGAAAAAGTCGGCGATACAGCTCGCAACCTATCACGTTGTCTATAGACGTAAGTTGAGAAGTAGTATAGTTAATTTTTGCCAACTGTTTTATTATCACGACTTATAATTACTGTAATGAAACTGTGGATTTTTTGAAGTTAATAATAAAATACCTTTGAATAAGAATGCAAATCGATTAAATATCTCTACAAAAAGTTATTGCAAAAGAGATAAACATTACTATCGCTTTTATAAAACAGAATAGACAAAACAATTTTGTAGTTTACAAATATATAGTATTACTCTATTATAATATCCTACTCTACTACGTGAACCAAAATAGACTAATCGATAACTGACTGTTGTAATCCCAAAGGCTTTCCTAATCAATACCAAAATTCATTGAACCCAATTTATTTGTAACAACTGTATACCTTTTTTTAATCGAGAACATAGCGAATAACTCAATTGGCTGAAAAAATATCAATTCGAGAATCTCCACCTTTTTGATGTTGATTAAAAATGGTCAAGGTTTTTTAATATTTCTACATCGGTTTAGTTGTGTATGAAGTTCTAGAGAATACTGACAAAAGTATCCTGTCTTTACTATAGTTAAAACGGGCTAAAATTACACGAATTATATAATATAAGAACGTATATATAATTATATCTTATAAGAACGTCTTCAGACCAAAACTGAATAAAAAGGTAACAATTCTTCTGCTCTATTACTATTTCTGAATTCCTTTACAAGATAATATTGTATATATAATAAGATTTGTAGATTTAAGGAAATGAAGTCAACTGAAATCAATTATGGAAAGCCATTTCCAATGTTTCGAATCATTTCCTCTCCTGAAATTGCCAGACCAGACAAGATAAAATAAATAACGTATAAGTTAATCTTTAACTGAGAAATGAATAGTTAATGTTTGCACAAACATCGATAACAATAAAATATAACATTACTACATATTTATTTATTTGTAGATTAAGTTTTTTTTTATATCATAAGGTGGCAAACGAGTGAGCGGACACCTGAAATCGCTGAAATAGCGAAGTGACCGTTGCCCATAGACATACGCAAATTGCATATGCGTTGCCTACCTTTCATCGACGGAGGAGAGGATGCACAGAAAGAAAATATTTTTCCTTCACATGCATCCTCTCATCCGGAAAGTCTACTTCAACTTTCCTACTAAAGATTAACAAGAGATAAATAAGTATAAGAAAAAGGGTGGGAAGGTAAAGAGGACTAAATTAGGCCTCCGGGACGCACACTCATCAGACTGTACGCGGAATTGCTTCCAGTTCACGCCTGTCTTCTCTGTGGTCGTGGTATTTCACCGGGTGAGCCGGGCCGTTTCGTGCGAAGATGTTGAAGTCGGCTCTACCACTGTTATTTAGTAACGATTTTCTGTAAAATGTATTTGTTTTTAAACTAAAAAATTAGTTTTACATAGAAGAATTATGTTAAGTACCTCCATAAACGCGGTGTACAGCAGTATTTTAGAGGTGCAATTCGTGTATGGCAAAAGTCAACTGATCAACAATTCCAATTATACAAAGCTGTAGATACCAATTGAAAGAAACAGTCCGTGTATGTCAGTCCTAACATTTTACATTTGAGTTATATTGCTTACTACTAATATAAATGCGAATGTTTGGATGGATGGCTGTTAGAAGGTAACTAAAACCTAGAATGAAAGGCCGGCAACGCATCTGCGGTTCCTCTGGTATTGCTGATGTCCATGGGCGTCGTTGAACACCTCGGTGTTCCCGCTGCTCGTTTGCCCCCTTCCGTTATAAAAAAAAAAAAAAAGAATCTCGCTGGAATTTGATGCAGATGTAGAACATAGTCTGGAAGAACACATAGGCTACTTATTTTCACTTAATAAAATTACTCCACTGATAAGACTACAAAATAAAACTACAATAAACATTTATAATAATATCAATGTCGAAACTTTGAATTTCGATTTATAACAAATTTTAACTTGAATAAAACTTAAATTGGTATCGCGTGTTACAGAAGGATAATTTAACTTTGTACATTACAGTTACAAAGCTACTTTTGTTCTCTATCTTGTATACATATTTGCTTTATACGATATTCAAAGCTTTTGATATTTGAACGTCAATATTACCAATTCTATATATCAGTGGGCCTGATAATATTTGGGACAATTGGCTTCGTATTTTTATAAACAAAATTATTTTATATCAACCTTTTCACGACCAGAAGAAATCAGCAAAGATGTGTTTTGAACGTAGTCTAACTAGCTACTAAGGTTTTTTTTTTAAATATCAGCAGATTTTTTGTAAATTAACTAATATTTCTTTTACCATTCCAACTAAGCTCTATACTTGTGCTAGGATATGGTTTACGACAATAGACGAATGGTATGGATTTCCGATCGTGATCGGAAATCCATACCCTTAACCATTAGGCTATTGACGCTTTTTAATACCGCGTGGACGGAGTCGCGAGCGAAAGCTACTTCATAATTGACGATGATAATATGAAGGCGCTTGTCGCAAATATCCGTGCTAGACCCACTGGTGTCGGATTTGATTGAAATCGACATTCAGACGTAGCGTCGCTCGAAGTCGCAATCAACCTAATTGATTACCAACGTAGTGCCTTTGAGTCGTATTGAATGAAATAGATTTCATACATCGATCTTTTAATTACAACCTAACTACTTATAAAGCAAATAATTACAAGCAAATGTACGAGTAATAAATCCACACAAGACATGAAAAGACATGTCACGTTAGTCTTTGGATAGAATCCATAGGCACATTCTGACATTTTTCGCCTTGTTTTTATATATGTCAGCAACTCCTTATATCGCCTTTTAAGTTAATTAATTTTGTCGATATCACAAAGTTGAAAATTATAAATTATATCAATGTTTCAATAAATGTTTAAATCTCATGTACAGTCAGCTAACTAAATGTATACACTTACAAACTGTAGAAACTTGTGTAAGTCTTCAATTTCAAAATACGTAAGCATGATTCATCAATAACATGTAATAATAGTAAACGATGCGTATAAATAAAGAAAATAAGGTTCTTGGACTCAACGAGCCAGCCGGAGAACCAGAAGGCTGCATAGCGCCGCCCAAAAAAAAGCAAAAGAAACATGTAATCATAGTCGGAAGCATACGGACCAATGCATGCATATTTTTGAAACCAACTACTAGTTTTTAAAGCTTTTAAAAAGTATACATAATTATGCAGCTGACTGTACATCAATTTTCTACCGTCACTTAATTAATAAAGTATACTAGGGCTCAGAGTTCCCTTGTAATTAATTACGAGAAACTTTACAAAGTTTGAGTTGTGCGTCGACTTAACGGCCGAATGAACCACAGAACCGCGGTAGGCTTATTAATCAACATAATTGTAATAAAACCGCAGGATATAATAAATTTACCACAATACAATGTTCGCTGTAATCTTGTAGATTAGCTATATATTTATTTTTGATGAAAATATTAGCAGATTTCCCTTAATTTACCAATATATCATGTACCATTCCAACTAAGCTCTAGTCTTGTGCTAGAGTATGGTTTACGACAATAGTTGAATGGCGGGATTCGAGCTCTTGACCACAAGATCGGGAATCCGTACCCATAAACATTAGGCTATTGGCGCTTCAAATATATATTTACATAAAATATATTACCTCTTATCGATATTGATATTTAAGAAAAAAAATACGAATTAATATCGAAAAATACCGGAAAATACCTAACTATTGGTCAATTACATATACAAATATATTAAAACATATTATAAATGCAAAAGTTTAGATGGTTGGTTAGAACGGCTGAACAAATCTTAACAAATTTGGCACACATGTAGAACTTAGTCTGAAAGAACACAATGTCTAATTATTAGTTTTTTAATTCCGCACGGACGGAGTCGCGGGCGACAACTAGCTATGTAGGCTTTTGCCCTTCGGCGGAGACGTCACATGTTCTGAGTTAAAAAAAATTGTTGTTGTAAGCTTGAAGTTTAAAGAAAATAGAGCAATGTATGGTCGATTTTTCTTTAAGCGAGTAAATCTAAATGCCATTTAGAACTATTGCTAAAATGTAGCTTGAATTTCGGTTCGTTTAAAAGAGAAATGCCTGCAATTAAAGTTAAGTAACTAAGTGACCGAGTTTCGTTTGTAAGTACCATACTATGGAGAACCCATATACGTCTTTTGTTTAAAACACAATGTAAATTAATATATAAATCAATCTAACTAAAGATCAAAGAAAAGATTGAGTATCGCGCTTAATGATTACTATACGATCCTTAGTGTGAATTTAGTAAAATATACACTAAGAGACTGTTAAGTAAACATTAAACGCTACTCAGACGGACAATCTCTTTGATCTTTTTGATCTTTAGTGATTTATAAGAACGAAAAGAATAGATTTAATTTGATAATAATATTTTAATAGCTGCATTTAAAATTGACGTTTATTTGTTTATAAAGTTTAATTCTTGATCTATATAAAAAAAATATGAGTGTCTGTATGAAAAATCAAGAAAAAATTATATTTCGGATACACGATGTATTTCCGTTAGTGATAACAAAAAACATTTTTTATTATTTTCTGTCTGTCTGGTTGTTGTTCCGGGTAATCTCAGTAACGGTTGTACTTTTTTAAATATGCGCCGACAAAGTCGCGGGCGACCGCTAGTATGAAGACAACGATATAACATACAAAGTTATCTCTTCCAATCATTTAGAACTATTTTTTTTAATGTTACGTATAAAGAATATATTTGGGGATTCACCGTTGGGATGAATGATAACATTTGTACTATACTATCAAAGAACGATATGAACTTTCGTTATCCTCAAATGTGGACGGGGTAGGGGAATAACATAATAGAGGGGCGCGGAGATCTGTAAAAAAGTCCCGGAGATGCATAATATATACCAGAGCGAGTCCTGTAAAATTATCATTCAAGCAAAGCAACTCAGTGTGAATAGAATAAAGAAATATTTACGATAAAATTTATAAATTACAAAATTAAAAGGTAAGTTCAAAAATGTTATAATGTTTTTTTAATAGTCATCTTCAATCTGCCCTTATCCCTATTGAGGGTCGGCACAGTTTGTACTACTCCATACATCTCTATCAGCCGTCATATCCTCTTTCACACCATACTTTTTTTGGTCTTCCTCTACCTTTATAGCCATACACATTCAATCTCATTACTTTTTTAATAGTAGTATTTTGTTATTTTTTGTGTTACAGAAACAATGAAGTTCGTATTTGTATTGTTCTGTTTTATCGCCGCTGTCGCAGCGCAAGATATATTGCTGGAAAGGTATTAATCTTTATTATTCATTTTAATTAGCATTATTTCAATTGTTAACGTAAAAGCGCAACGACTGCACTGCCTCAGCCGCTAGGTGAGAATGGATAATGTTAGGGGTCCGCGTATACATAAGTCGCCCAGTTGGCCTTCCCAGATATCGGTGGAGAGATGAAAATGATAAAGATATTTGGAAGCTACATGTCCGGCACTGGGTTGGGACGGTGCGGGATCGGGGAAAGTGGAGAATTTTGTTGACAAAGGCCCACTTCGGGTCATTGCGTTACGTGCCATTAATTGCTATTTTAATTGAGACTATTAACTATGTAATTAACCATGATTCTCCTGAGAATTCTGAACATAAATCATTCTCATAGAGTAATTGATTTCATATGTTTTTTTTTCAGTTATCCAGTATGGTATATCACACCAGAAAGCCCCATCGAACAGTACCAGAGATATCGCCGTGACGTCACATTCGACCACAAGACTGACAATGGCCGCGTATTTGGTACACTTGGACAAAATGACGCTGGTCTATTTGTGAGTATATATATATATATGTCATTAGCTGTAAGGAATATCTACAAGATTCCTCCAATATCTTACTAATATTATAAATGCTAATGTTTGGATGGATGTTTGATAGAAGGTATCTCCAGAACGGTTGAACGGATCTTACTGAAATTTGCCAAATGAGTCTGGAAGAACATATAGCGTACTAATTAAGCTTTTATAGTCGCATGCGACAACTGGTCAACATGTTCATGAAATAAGAACTTCTTATAGAAAATTATGGAAGCATTCGCTGACAATACCAAATATTTTTTGTAACTTGCGTAGGGAAAAGGTGGATACGAGCATAATTTCTTTGACGACCACCGCGGTAAATTGGACGGGCAGGCGTATGGCACACGGGTGCTCGGACCCTACGGAGACTCCAGTCACCTCGGAGGAGCCCTCAACTGGCGCAACGATAACGCTGCTGCTTCTCTGGACGTTAGCAAGATGATACATGGACCTACTTCTGTAAGAACTTTCATTTCTTTAAACGTAGTAGTCCATTTTAGCTGCTAAATAAACTCAAATAAACCACCACAACCATACAGACAGAAATTCCGGGAAGTAATTCCGGGTTTCGATTTATAAATATGCCAGAGACCAATTCCAATCTTTTTCTTTAAAAGTATGCATCGCTACCTTCTTACTGCAAATGTCTATGGTCGCTTTATTTGCTATTTTAGAGATTTCAGGACATCGTTTGCCACTTTGTACAATAATAAATTTAATCTGTGGTCTTAATGTTTCAGGTGTCGGCTGGCGCGGGCGGTGCATGGCCTGTTGGTAAAAATGGAGACTTCTCTCTTCAAGGCACGTACGGGAAAACTGGGGGATACAACTCAGAATTCGGTGGCTTGGCTAAGTTCAACTATCGCTTTTGAAAAATAATTGACTTGGAAGAATTGTAAATTATTTTTATTTGATGTGATATTTTGTTAATAGTATTTATAAATAAAATATATGTTTTTCTGATATTGAATCAATTGACAGTGAAATTAAAATTAGTATAAGAGAGAAATTAAAGTTTTTTTTTTTACATCTACAGATGTTTTTCCACTCTATCTTGTTACTACAAATTTAAAATAATAATCAGAAAATTATTTATACTAATACAGTGAAAAAAATGAAATCTTCATTACGCCAACGTAATTACAAAAAACTAATTTCCACACCTCCAGAGGCACAGACCTAAATGTATTGTTAGATTATTATTTTTTTTTTTTTGTTTTCTTTCCTTAGTTTGTTCATATAATTTTTTTTGTGTTTTATACTTGTTTGTTTTGTATGAATGTTGTACACCTGTTATTGGATAAATTATCAGTTGTATTGTGTTGTATATTGTATTACTTTGGTCAATGTTGCATAATTTATCTGTTGTGTGTACTTGTCTAATAAATAAATAAATAAATTACGCCATGATTTTCCTAGTTTATATGTTGCCTGCAACTTGCTTTTTACGATTTTTATATATTAATTTATATAAACGCGCGAAACTTCCTGCCTCGCACAGCAGCGTTGTGGAATGGTCTGTCCTCGGCGGTATTTCCAAACCGCTACGACTTAGAGTCCTTCAAGAAGCGAGCTTATCACCACCTCAAAGGCCGGCAACGCATCTGCGGTTCCTCTGGTCATGCTGATGTCCATAGGCAACGCATATGCATTTGCGTATGTTTATGGGCAACGGTCTCTTCGCTATATCAGCGATTTCAGGTGGCCGCTCGCTCGTTTGCCACCTTATGATATAAAAAAAAATGGGCGTCGATGAACACCTCGGTGTTCCCGCTGCTCGTTTGCCCCCTTCTGTTATAAAATAATTCTGTTATATATACAACGTACGAGTCCTTTGAGTCATTGATAGCTTTCCACAGTCAATATATGTAAAAGTAATAGCTCAAAGGGTTTAATGTAGCGCAATCAATATTGTATGCTGTACCCTCAAGCGATGTTCAAATATTTCACAGCGCAGTTGATTGCTGACTGGAACTGACTATAATATAAATAATGGAATTGTATACGTTATCTAGAGATATTAAAAACTCACGTATAATTAAAACGGAGTTCAAAACTCTATAAACATCGTAACTTGGGATTCCTATGCCTTTACTGTATAAAAGTGGAAAATCATATTTAAACTAAGATTTTCCCAAAAGATTCAAAATAATTATAACGACATCTTATATTAAAATTCTCTTGTCGCAATGTTAGTTACCATACTCCTTCGAAACGGCTTGAAAGATTTTTTTAAAATTTTATAGGCATATTCAGTAGGTCCGTCGGCGCGAGATTAAAAAGCCGATTCTCACTTTTTAATCTCACGCCGACGGAGTCGTTGGCTATAGCTATTAATATATTTATTTTTTGTTAAGTTTTTTAGCTAATTGATTTAACTTTCCTTAACGTTTTTCCTACTTAGAATAGGAAATTTATTGAATGAATAACCCTATCAATTGCTGTCTAATCAATTTTTATAACCGTTTCCATCCTTAGGGAGCGGACGATGCAAAATTATTTCCACCATGCCAATTGTGTACAAAGCAAAAAATAAAAAGCAATCATAATTAAACAATTGTTTTTTATTAAATTAAAAAAGTACTCAACAATGAAATCAATCGAGTAGAATAAAACGTTTTTCATTTCGTTGTACTATTCTCTATGGGATTAAACACAGATCGAAGCTAATCAGTCATTACGCGAAAACCCTTCTTTAACCAGCATAGTTCACGTCTGACTTTTATGAGATCCTAGTACTTGACCGTTGGAAACAGTTTGTACAACCGATGATGTTATGGTCTCTACCACTTACTAATAATTATAATTTACAATCTTACCGTGGGTATACACTGCCGAAACACATGTTCGAAAACATTTAACGAGTCATATCCGATCAATATTTTGTGTCTACTAAAACTGTATTCGGAGCTGTTAGGGTAGGGCTAGATGAGGGCGACTGTCCAGGGCGCCGACCATAAAAGGCGTAGCAGGCGCCCTTTTATATCCTCTTAGTATACACAAAATAAAAATGTGGGCGCCCCAGGATGTGGGGCGCCCCAGGGTTGCTCAGGGCGACTGTATATGTATGTTTATACTAGGATCAAACTTATCGATACCGATGAATCGTTAGAGCTTTTAATTGGCGAATAAGTTACAAATTAAATTAGTGCTCAATTTAACTTGAACGATTCAAGTTGTGAGCCCGAGTTTCAATTACACTGATGGAAAGTTTCAATTGAAGCTTCGGACTAATGAAACGTTTTTGATCGTTATAAAATGTTATTTCTTTGAAAACTTTGCAGTAATAGACTTATTTAATTGAAAATTAATGCATAATTCTCTTCATTTGCCTTTCCTCCACCAATTTCTATCCCCATTCTCTGGTTTCTGCTTTCTGCTCCCGAAATTTATTAGGTAACATTTAATTATTATTTAAATATAATTACGTTCTATATGTATGCCAAATTTTACTGAAATCCGTTCAGCCGTTTTGTAGACATCATCAAAAAACATCCATCCATCCATCTAAACATTCTCATTTATAATATTAGTGAGATTTAAGTATACTTAAAATTAAAAGGACTATAGTATACTTAAGAAGAAAAATAAAAATAAATGCAAACTGTGAATTTGAGGATTTGAACTATAAATTATTCAAACTTTCGTGAGACATTATACTAAACTGATATATAAACACGGCTAAACACTCACGTATATACGTCCGGTGGCGGCACCGACTAGTTTAGACCGCGGACGCGGCCCCTCGCTCAGTGAGCGACGGGCCGCGTCCGCGAAATAATACCACTGCCACTCATCCTGATGAAGGGCCCCCGATGGGCTCGAAACTAGTCGGTGCCGCCACCGGACGTATATACGTCAGTGTTTAACCGTGTTTATATATCGATTTGAACTTTTTTAATTTTTTAATTAGGAAGATACAGAAGGCTAGACTACTTCCAGTCGATATGCAATTTGACGAGTTTTTACAATTAGCTTAGGCAATTTATAAACGGACAGAATTCATTATTTGTCGGTGAACACTGATAAATATATCCATCCCATACAAATGGAAACCTATGTTCTTTATCTACTCAATTGGATTACGTGTTTAATTCGTTTTTTCAGCGTCGTCACAGGGGTCACGCGAATGTTTTGTATTCGGCTTTACTGGGTCAATTAACTGTAAATTATGCACGTCTAAATTGCAAGCCGCTTCTATTTAATGGCCTCGAGGGATTAATTTTACAGCCGGAATTGGATATTAAGTCAGAAACGGTCCAGCTTAATGTCCAGTCCAGCTACTGGGCTATGCTTTGTTTATATATATATACCAATATTATAAAACGGAAGAGTTTGTTTGTTTAAACGCGCTAATCTCAGGAACTACTGGTCCGATTTGATAAATTCTCTTTTTGTTGGATAGTCCATTTATTAGGAAGGCTTTAGGATATATTTATAACTTAAAATACTATAAACTACGAATTTTTAGATGTATGGATGTTAGTTAAAAGTTATCTCGTAAACGGCTGTATGGATTTCGCTGAATTTTGGGAATAGATGTAGAACATAGTCTAGAAGAACACATAGGTTACTACTTAAGTTTTTTTTTAAACCTGCTCGGACGGAGTCGCGGGCAACAGCTAATATTGAAAAAGTGCCTTGTTTTTTTCCTCAATTTTAAATAGGTATTATATCTTTAGAATGATGAAAATATACTTTTGCTCATATAAATTTTCATTTGAATCTTTTTTTAACATTTTTAAATGAATAACAAGATAATTTTAATGGAAACTAAAAAAAAATCTAGTCTTTACATAAAACTCAATAGAATCATATTACTTGATTTCTCGTAGTTTTTATCAAAAGTCTTTTTCAGTTCGTAAAAGTTTGTTTAGAGATAAATTTTGTCTCGACACATCAAAGACAAACTGATGTATTCACAGAGTGTAACACTTTCCAGACCAATGAATCCCCTTCAGTGTGTCAGCTCAGCTCTACGCGACTAGAATATTTTTACTCTATTCATTTACGTTAAACGATATAATTCTTTAGAAATAAATTTTGCATTGTAATTTATTAAATATGTTCTACCAGACAGTACTCTACATCTATATTAAACTTCAACAAGATCCATGCAACCGTTTTGGAGACACCTTCTAATAAACATCCCTACATCTATCCAAACATTCTCGTTTATCTTACGTTTTTGTTTAAAGGTATCTTCAGAACGGCTTAACGGATCTCGATGAAATTTGGCATACATATAGAACATAGTCTGAAATAACATACTACTAATTAAGTTTTTTTATTCAGCGCGTACAGAGCCGCGGGCGACAGCTAGTAATATATAGCTCTCCGTATGTGTATCTACAAAGCTTTATATTCGCGATGAATTCGGCATAAAGAGGATTACGTCGACCAATCAACAGATTCACTCATATTGATAGCTTTAAGCCGTTGCTTTTTTATCGATACTTAACTGATATTTTAATGGACTGCACTAAAGAGATTAAAAATCGCTTTATTATTACTAATATGTAATGCGAATGTTTGGATGGATGGGTGTTAGAACGTATCTGTAGAAGGACTGCGTAATGTAGAATATAGTGTGGAAGAACTCAGTTACACACGAACGGAACCGCGGGCGACATCTAGTGTAAATATAATTTCTACATAATATAAATTATAAAAATAATCGATGAAATTTTCCAAAATAACTTGAAATTTATAACTTAAAAACTGTTTCAATATCTGTTAACTTGAAACAAGGGGACTAGTGATTCCAGATGTTATTCTAAGCTTAGCTTAGCTTGCTTATAAGTTGTTAAGTTAAGCAAGTTGCGGGGACTGGGTGTAATTACAGTTGTACTAACTTCGAAACTGAAGCCTCGGTTTTCATCAGCTAAGTGCTAACTTTAACTTAGTACTGCATAAAGTGTATTCAATTTCTTCGCTAAGTTAAATAAACTTAACCGGTTTAAGTTGTAACAAAATCTTACTATTGGTTTATATCTTACTATTTACTATTATTATAAATGCGAATGTTTAGATGGATGGATGTTTGTTAGAATGTATATCCATATCTGGTAATCGAATCTCTGCTTAAAACATTGTCTGGAAAAACACATAGGCTATTAAGTTTTATTAAACCCTTACGGATGGAGTCGCGGGCGACAGCTAGTTTTAACATAATTTTATATAATACTAGCTGTCGCCCGCGACTCCGTCTGCGAGGGATTAAAAATAGATGTTGGCCGATTCTCAGACCTACTCAATATGCTCACAAAATTTTATGAGAATCGGTCAAGCCGTTTACGTAAAGTTTAAAAGTTTAAAGTATGGGAACGAAAATTGTGACACGAGAATTTTATATTTAAGATTAGATATATATTTTTTTTGACTTTTTAATATATGGGAATAAATAAACTGAGTGTGCATTGCCCAAAATCTTTATTCCTCTTTAAAAACCCTTAAAAACTAAATATTTACACAACGCATGCTGTTCTCACAAGTTAAAAAATATCTCTACAAACTATTTAACACGAATAAAATAAAAAAAAAAGAATGTTTTTTGTCACTGATAAAAAAATGCTACCCGAGCACAATAACTTAGTCGACTTAAGAGCCTAGCATGAATATTCGTGAGAAATTATTCGTATACGACAAAACCGTTTCGTAAAATACACTAATAAATCTTATACAAATTTTGACATTGTCGATGACGTTACGAATCTCGCAACTGTCACGTAAATATTCGTGATAAACCCTTTGACTTCGCTGCGAATAAAAAATATATTTCAAATAAAAGCAATTATGTACAGTTATCATTATAATTTTACTTATTTAAAAACTTTTATTAAATTTTAGACTAAAGTCATATTCTTTTAATGACATTCAAGTAGAAAAATATTGTAGTTGACAAAAATATTAATTAACTTGTTCATGATTTATTTTTGTTGGACATAAAAATATCTCTCCTTTTATTAAGATTCTAAGAAATTATATCTAAAAGATAAAACTGTAAACTAATCTGAAAAAGTATCTTTATTACAGCACTAGAAACAATAATTTGTTTATGGTTATTGAATAAAAGTTTATTTTGACCATAGACATAGACACAAACCATAGATATTTTAATCTATGGACTAATGGTGACGTTCTACAAATATACTTAAATATAAAATCAAAAGATAAAACTTAATCATACGAAGAAATAAATATTCATAACACAAAACACCACTAAAATCAATTCTAAATTAAAATTACCTTACAAAATATTATTGCTGGCAACATTATAAAACAAAAGACATTAGCAATTTTTCTACAGATAATAAACATTCTAAATATGGCAACATTTAGGTCATTTAACATAATGACCGTTTTTAGCTGTTTAAAAATTCCAAGATAATTATAATAAAAAGAACATTTTTGAGAGCTCAGAATGTTTAAAAAATACACCATGATATGAAAATTCTTTCAATTTCTATAATAACCATAATTTTTACAGTAAAATAAACGAACTAAGACATAAACTACTAAATACTACTAAAACTAAAGTGTTCTTAAAACTAAAATCACACTGTGTTATCTATCACTAACTTATACCCGGTTTCTGAAATGTCTAACAATTTTAAATTATAATTAATCATTCTTTAAAAAAGTTTGAGTTTCTTGAACCCATGTTTAATATCGGTTTCCACTGCAGTGATGCATATTATTATTTCAAACGTTCTTTTCGAAAGAATAGAGAAAACAGTAGTGGAAACGCACTTTTACAATTAATGATTTTAAGAATTAAATTTAGAAGGATTTTTTCTGGATACAAGTTTGATAAAACTTTCAGAAACCGGGTTGAGTATTTCTATATATGTATAAAACTCTAAAAGTTCAAAGATCGAGGTTTTAAGGCTGTATTCCTTAGGTACTGATGAGCTAAAACTGTTAGATCCAACTGGTCTTGAGTCTTGCCACACGCGTATATCTCCCATTTGTTATCATTCTGTTGAAAGCACCATAGTTAATAGTTTTACAGAAAATTGACAATAATTGCTGTAAAACAAAGCTAAAATAAATCGTATTATTTGTCCTCCAACTTTAAACTTTTCTTTTGTGACTGAATTTCCACTGTTGGCCTTGAGGAGGCACACAGCTTCATCAGGCTTGGCAGGGAGGCTAAACCTAGTTTAAGAGTAAATAGGCTCCAGGACTATTATTTCGTTAAGCTACCTAAGTGGGTAACATTATTAATAACATTTAAATAGCGTGTTTTAAAACGCCAGTGGTGCCATCTAATTCAAGTGTATTGAATAAAAGCTACTTACCAGTAATAACATAGGTTTATCATCCGTTGCAGTCTCCGCTGGTGCCTGATCGAACTTGATAGATCTTACTGCTGACTTCTTGACTACGATCGGCTCATCAGATACGCGACGTATCTATAATAGAAAATTATAATTGCAAAAGAATAATAATAAGAGGGACGCTGCTATCGCGGTCTGTCAGAAAATATGTTACCTACAAAGGTATAGAAAATGACGTAAAAGAAAAAAATAACAAGTTACGGTGTGATTTTGTGACATTTTTTGAGAATAACAGAGAGGCGCTAGTGACCTATCAAAATTTAATATGACTTATGCTCACCGGATCAGATTTCCTTGGTCGGACTAAAACTATCATTTCTATCAGGGAGAAAACACCACCATACTTAGCTTATTTTTAGTAGTTAGCAATATGTATGAAGCGTCGGTGGCTCAGGGGTCAAGCACTTGGCTTGCAATCTGCAGGTCCTGGGTTCGAATCCCAATATGTTTTTCGATTTCCGATTTACATATGTACATTTATCTTTTTCTATCTTACATCTTTAAATGAGCAATTCTTGTATAAATATAATTGGAATCTCGGAATCGGCTCCAACGATTTTCATAAAATTTAGTATATAGGTGTCGGGGGCGATAAATCGATCTAGCTAGGAATTATTTTTTAGAAAATGTCATTTTATTCATGTTTTATCGATAATCAACTTAAACATAAACTTATCTTTTTCTATCGGTAAGATCGAAAAATATTATTCATATTTTATTATTATAGTAATTCTTACTTAAATATAATTTCTAAAAAACACAATTTAAAAATAAATACCGGTGATCCAGGTACTTATTATTAAAGTGTTGAAATTGCATATAGTGGATGAGTAATTATAATTAATGCTACCAATTATGGTGACATCCAATATATTTTTAATTATAATTAGCTATGTACTTGCTAAGACATCTTTCTTTTCTGCTATACCTAGTTATTACAACAATTCTTAGGTAATCGTGCTAATGAAAACACAAGCAATAGTCTGGATTTCAATTTGAAATACGAAAATTATGTCTTAAATGGAAATCTTGTATCTCATTAATTAGATGAATAAATATTATTTTAATGATTATCTAGATGTTTTTTTAACCCTTTTTTTATACTGTTTACTTTATAATTGCTAGAATCCGGCTTTGCTCGGAAATATATTGAATTAAGACAAAAAACATACAGACGAATTGAGAACCTCTTCCTTTTTAAATTCGGTTCAATATAGCCTTAGTAATTATTAGTTTTATTTTATTTATCAAATCTCTATCTTATTGCTGGTATATTTAACGCTATTTCTAGATTCAGGTAAGAGAAAAATAAAGCAAAAGTCACATGAAAAAATACATTTATTGAAATAAAAAATGACATAATCGGATCATTTTTGGATTGGATATTGGAAATACATACAATATTGACAGTGACTCTAAAACTACAATAAAACACAAATCATTCACATAATTGTGCGCCAAACTACGGCTACAGAATAAATTAAAACAATTTAAAAAAAAAACATAAATTAGTAACAAAAAAAAACAATTAACAAGATAAATAAATTTTCTTAAATAAGAAAAAAATGTAGATTCAACACTGGCCTGTCAATATTGTGGTAGGATAGGAAATTGGGTTAAATGATTTTTTTCAGGAGGGATATATACAAAAGAAAAATGGGAATGTCATTTTATTATTTCAAATAATGTAAACTTAAGTATAGCCGCCGTATTAAAATTGTTTATATTTTTAACAAAGAAAAAAAAAAGAATAGATAATAAATAATTCGTAATTACATTACAAAATCCACAACCGATTCGACTGAAAAGTCAAGTTTTAGTTATGATTATTCTGTTAGTTAACAGCCAAAATTACAAAGCGATTATTTTTTTTATAATAAATATAATAAAGGATAAAGGATGGGACAACTAAAAGGAATCGATAGTAATACTTCGTTCATAGATTTATAACCTATTCCTAATCAGAAGCACGAGTAAAAACTACATATGTCTTCTATTGGAATTTCCTTGATCTTATCTTTTATAATACAAAACACTTTGAAAATTTAGGTTATGTCTGATTGCGTTGACAATGAGGTTAAAACCTGCTTTTCAATCACAAGAAGTCTCTCATCAAGAGAGACAGTAGTACTAAATATACCACAGACAAACGAAAAATATAAAAGTACAAAGTTATCTGTGTACTGTAGTCATAGCAACGACCGCTATCAAATTTCACTTAAAAAATTGAATTTTTTTTTAATGATTGTTCCTAAATTATTTATAACGATAATGACTTTTATTCCATGTGGATGCGTTCCGGTTTGGGAGCTTTGTTTTTTTTTAATTCCGGCATAGACAATTTTTTTTTAAATCGCAAGAATGACGTTTTAAAACTTTTGACACTTGACAGATGACAGCCCACTCTTGGCGCTAACGTCACCTACAGAGCTTTCAGTTTTCCCCCCATTTGCGACATTTTATTTTGTCATGTAACCCTACTTAAAAGTAATACTTGGGAATTCCCTTATTTAAATTTTTATACCTAATAACACTAAAATAATTTGGTGCTTGG
>NW_013531079.1:2489936-2513677 GCF_000836235.2 Papilio xuthus | reverse complement strand
GATTCTAGATTAGTGATATTCCTAAATACTTGAGGATTAGGGTTATTTGTGTACGGGTAGTAGGTGTTAGGGATGGACCTGTGTTGTACCTTAGTTTTTTCTGTGATGACAGATTCAATGTCCATATCTTCGTATTTAATATTTTCCGGTGTGTTCTCAGTGCTCATCAAACTGTGCAGACTTGTCGATTCTTCTTGTAAAGAATTCTTTACTATTGATGGCGGCGAGAACAGAACGGAACTATCTCCCGCTAACGTTTTACTCTGGAACAAATTGTTACAACACATTGATTAAATATATGTTTAATTTAATATTACTGTTGCCTGCGACTCTGTCTGTGCCATTTAAAAAAAAACTTTGTATGTATTCTATGTGTTCTTCCATATTATATTTATGACAAATTTCAGTGAGATTCATGCAGCGGTTCTGGAGATATTTTCTGACAAACATCCATACATCCAAACATTGGCATTTATAATATTAGTAAAATAGCTGTATACTTTTTGTATGTGATAGGCATTCGCTTGGTATATAATACAGACGAATTGATAACGTCCTTTTTTTGAAGTCAGCTAAAAAATTAAGCAGTTTCGGAAGACTATTGTAACTAACACACTTCTATAAACCGGTATCTTTAGCGCTGAAATGGTGCGAATATCAAATAGGCACAGAATAGTAGGACTTATAGCCGGTTTATTTATGGAGGTGAGTGTGTAAGGTGATACTGACCGGTGTCTCAACGATGTAGGAGAGGTCGGGCACGGTGGGGAGCGGCGCGGCGGAGTGCGGCGTGCTGGTGAGCGCGCCCCACGCTGCGGCGAGCGCCTTGCGGGCACGTCCGCGCGACGGCATGTTCTCCTTGCCGCGACTGCCGCCACCGCTACCGATACCCGAGTCGTTCACCTGCTGTGTTACAAATGCTTTTAATATTTCCTCTAAATTAAATAAACAGAACGACAACTATCCTTATTTTAAAGTTATTTTGTTATATTATGAGAAAGTGAACTAATGAGCTGATGAAAAACCTATGTCTTCTTCCAGACTATGCCAAATTTTACACAGATCCATGCAGTCATTCCGGAGATACCTAGTAACTTGCATCCATCCATCCATACATTCAAACATTCGCATTTATAATATCTAACATATTTATGCCAGTTCTGCTTAATTTCGATACGAAATTTTACTCGTAATTAAATATCGCTTAATGATTAAAGAATTCAAAGTCGATTGAGTAGTTTTATAGTATACTAGCGAACCCGACAGACGTTGTCCTGTGTACACTTTAATTCTTTAATTCTAATATTATTTAAAATTTGACACTGCGATGGTAGCACCGTCTGTCGGATCCAATGTAAAACATTCCAAAATCAACAACTACTAATAAATTAAAAATAAATTAAAAAACATTGTCCAGCGGACAAAATTGTGAATCTAAACCATTCTCAGATCCCCTTGAACACACACAAAAAATTTCATCAAAATCGGTCCAGTCGTTTGAGAGAAGTTCAGTGACATACACACTCATAGAAGAATTATATATATAAAGATTTATAGATTTAACCAGCAAAATAAACAAATTTAATTTTTTGTACTTTAAAAGAGTTCCTTAAAGTACACAACTTTTTACCTGTGAACTTCATTTTCTTATTAAAAAACAAATCTAGCATCCCTAAACTTTCATAATTTATTTGTAATATTAGTAAGATTACTGACCTGTGCTTCTTCAGTGGTTGCAGACAACATGGAGTCATTGAGATGCAGGGTGGTGTCGGAATTCTCCTCGCGCTGTATCATCTCGGTGATGTCCTCCACCAGCAGCCCGGGGCTGGACGGCTCGTACTTCAGACCTGACTTCTTGCCCAGCTCAGCCATCGCCAACTTGAAGGGAGTCGGGGTTCTGGAAAATATGAGAAAAAAAAAGATAAATATTTGAGTGCCTATGTATTTTAATATTGGAGAAAAATTATATTTCGTACACATGATGTGCTTGCGTTGCTAATAACGTAAAGCAAATTTTTAACATTTTCGTCTGTCTGTCTATCTGTATGTCTGTTCGCAAGGCCGCGTTTGTTCTAGCTAATCTCTGGAACGGCTGTACCGATCATGACGGGATTTTGGCAGGAAAGTAGCCGGTGCACGCGGGCATATTATAGGCATTTTTTTAATTCTACGCTGACGAAGTTACGGGCAATCGCTAGTATATATTATTGCAGTCTATAGGTTGCAGCCCCTTAAATTTTTCAACAATAATATGAGTTTAGTCGATACAATTACACATTTTATTATGACTATTACCGTTGATTTCTGAGACCGAATTCTCAAACATTATCTTTGACAAAATAGATGCAACAATATGTTTGAAACGGGGATTTAAGTCTCAGAAACCCTATGTTGGTGATATAACTTACTTGGGTGTCATATTCCTGAGCTGACTGCCGCCAGGAGTGATGTTGGCCGGCGTCGGCGTTTGTAGTAAAGGACTTGCGCTCCATTCCTGGAAATTAAAAAATATATGGTTTCAATTATAAAGAAGACTTTAAAAAATTAATTGTCACAGTATTTTTTTTATAATAGCTGTCACCCATGACTCCGTCCGCGCGGGCAAAAAAAAAACTAAATGAGTAGCCTGTGTGTTCTTCCAGACTATGTTCTACATCTGTCTTAAATTTCATCAAGATCTGTTGAGCTGTTCCGAAGATACCTTCAAACAGACATCCATACATACAGACATCTAAAAATTAGCATTTATAATATTAGTATGATATTAAAATCAAAGATATGTGTAAATTTCCGGGAGAAAAAGGCAACGCGGCCATCCGTTACATTCCGTCCAAAGGTGAAAACTGGATTGCCAAGGTTCATTTGGCCACGGCAACAGGACATCCATGGTCTCTGTCTACTCCTCTAGGTTATGGGCGTTGTGTTAGCTTCTATGACATTTGTTTATAAAGTTAACAAGTTAATTATTACCTTTCCATATGTCCTCAGTGGTGTAGAATCGAAGTGTGAGAAGGAGACTGCAGCTGGAGAGTTGAGGAACTGCGAGGGGCTGAATGGCAGCGCTT
This sequence comes from Papilio xuthus, assembly GCF_000836235.2. Lineage (NCBI taxonomy): Eukaryota > Metazoa > Arthropoda > Insecta > Lepidoptera > Papilionidae > Papilio > Papilio xuthus. The sequence goes on along the minus strand of NW_013531079.1, from coordinate 2,510,609 downwards.
TGATCGGAGTCGCGCCTGAATCCTTCGGCTCTAGTGCTTTGGCGATCGCTTCTGACCACGTCTGGAATTATATGAACGAATATGTGAATTTAATTCGGCTATATCTAGCTTTCTACGATCTAGAATGTAAATTAGCTTAGTATGGGAAAACATAAAATAAAATTTCTCGAACCATCTTTTTATAATTATTGTTTTATTGTCTAATTAAAACTAGAATACATTAAAAAATATGTCCGTATAGTTGTCGCCCGCGACTCCCTCCGGGCGGATATTGATTATTTATCTTATTAATAGCCTATTCAATTTCATCAAGATTCATGCAGCCGTTCCGGAGGTACCTTTTAACAAACATACATCCACTTCCAAACATTCACATTTATAATATTAGTAAGAAGAAATACTATTATTTTGAACAAAAAAAAAATCTAGATAAGGGATACAATACGTGGACTAACATTGGAGGTGTGCGCGGGCAGAGGTTTCTTCCCCTTGGCTCGGCGCAGTATGGGCGGCGGACTGATCGACTCCATGCTCTTCTTGGGAGATATGTACACTGATGGTACCACTATCTCCTTGTTCGTCTCCGTCTGCAGCGCGTAGCTTGCTGGAAATTTATTATATTTATATTACTTTTTTTATACTAATAAGTGACAAATAAGCGAACACCGGGATTCCATAATCTGCAATTTTAATAGACGGAGGAGGGGACATACAGAAAGAGTTTATTTCGTCTTCCAATGTGTCTCATTTTCCGTCCTAGCTAATACCTCTTGCAATTTCCTTAGAAGAAATGGATAGGAAGAGAAAAAAGACTAAACTTAGTCTTAGTGTTTATATTTATGTAGTACAGTGTAACTTGGATAAGTAAAAACCTTCTATAAGCTAGATTGTCCGCTTATCTTAACCTTCACATCCGTTAATTTGCCATAAAAGAGCTTTTTTTACAACTCTTTTATAAATCTATAGGAAAGAAAAATAATTTGAATTTTGTTCCACTTTACAAAAATCTTTTTGCTAATATTCTGACTGAGAAGTAAAACATCGTGATGCTGCACATATGTGTCAAAGTCAAAGATATGTGTGCAATCACCCCGCACTGGGCCAGCGTTGACTTAGTCAGTGACTTAGGGTATCCGAGTACCTCAGTGTGGATGTACAGCTGATGATAAGATTACTTACTTGAACTTGCATTATTCATAGTTTGATTATCTGTAGTCGTGGTTTGTGATAGATAGTTCTTGATCGGTGAGTCTGGTAGTGAACCGATATTTACATATCTGAAATAAAAATAAAATATTTAAAATATCTTTATAAATCTTAGTTGCTGACACCAGAATCTCTATATCATCATCCTTATCTTTCATCTTTTACATAACAAAGATATCAATATGTTTTAAACGGGAATCATATACTTGGACACCCAAGGTTAGTCATCTTACTAATATCATCAATATGAATGTTTAGATGGATGGATGTTTGTTTGAAGTTATCTCCGGAACAACTCAAGAAAACTCGCTGAAATTTGACATAGATGTAGAACATAGTCTGGAAGAATACTTTAATATACTAACTTGAAAGGTGACTCAACAATCTCTACAGTATCAACAGCCACCAGGTTCCCCCTGTCAGGAGACTTGTGCGTCTTCTGCAAACTGCTGAGCTGCTCCTTCAGCAGTTGTCTGAAATGCTGCACCTGCTTAGACGGAGCACTCGATGATGTATTACTTTGTATTGATTCATTGAATGGGTCCGTCCAACTCTGAAATTTATAAAAATAATATTAAACATTTTTTGTATAATATGTATCAGTGTTCTAATAGATTTAGGTTTTTTTGAGATAATAAGGATTTGAATTAAGTGGTGTATTAAGTAGCCTTTGTGTTCTTCCAGATGTGTTACATCTACGCCAAATTTCAACAAGATCCATGCAGCTTATGTAATGTAACATAGCTTGCCAATAGCAAGATATATACAGTAAAAGTGATAAATATAACTACATGTTTGGAGTGTACAAGTGAACCCACAGTACCCCAATTTTGTCATATTCCCGGCATTTTTGACAAAGATTAGTGAAATTGTTTAAACAAATTAAAATAAACATAGAGATAATGTTAGATCTGATATGAATTATAATTGTTAATATTAATAGAAAAAAATATATATTAATACTAGCTGTTGCCTGTGACTACATCCGTGCAGAATTAGAGAAACTTTATAAGTAAACTATGGGTTCTTCCAGATTATGTTCTACATCTGTGTCAAATTTCATCAAAATCCATGCAGCCATTCTGGAGATACTTTCTAACAAATATTCATTCATCATTCAGTAATCATTATGATGTAAGATTTAATTGAAAAATTTCCTTGTTTGTTTGTTGCATAGAATGGACTCCGAAACGGAACCGATCGAAAAATACTTTTACACTTGGGAAGCTGCATATTAGAATCTTCTTATAATATAAATTCAAAGGTTCGGATGTATGGATGTATGGATTGATGGATGTCAAAAGAGTTGCATGGATCTCACTGAAATTTGGCATAGATGTAGAACAGTCTGGAAGAACACATAGGCAACTGAATAAGTAATTCTTAGTGGTATGGAGTTTGAAGTTTAGATAGAAATGTTAAAATTCATATCAGCTGATAAAAAAAGCTATAGAAAAACTAACATCGTTATATACAATTTGTACAGAGGAGGTGTCAGCGCTAGTGTCACTGGCGCGGCTCTTTACCCGCGCTTGCTTACGCCGAATGTTCTCGAAGCTGTCCAATATGTCCGGCTCATACTTCCTTCTCATTGTTGAATTCCAGTGGTTCTTTATCGCGTTGTCTGTCCTGGAAACAAATATAAGCAAACATTTACATTGTAAACTAGAACATGTAATAGAGAGCTAGCTCTTAGAGACACAAAGAACTGGGAAGATTTTTATATAATACAATCAAAACAGAGTAAGCAAGTCATTACCTGGTCCGGACGGATTGCCTTCATAGGTAAGAAACTCTGGTCAAAGAGAAAACTCTACTAGAGAAAAATTAAGTAATCCCTTTAACTCTTGCCTATCCAAGCTTGATTGTATTTAAGTTAAGTATTAAGTTTATAATATTAATATGTTTTATTGCAATTATTTTTTAAGGTTTTTAAAGTTTCCTCGTGGAAACCATTCAAAATCTTATTAGAATCTGTGAACCTCCTCCTACATATATTCATCTTGTAAACCGTCAACGGGGAGATAACCCCCCATCGTATACCCCCACCAGGACTTCTGTTTACCCCAGTGGTACTATTTAAGAAATACATTAGCACTCTTACCGTTGGTTTCTAAGACCAACACTTCTGTATAAACATCGTCATCCAATTTTAAACGAGTATTTGGGTTTCAGAAACCCTCAGAATGCAACTAAAATCATAGTTCTCACCTGCCCGGCAGTAACTTAGCGATCTTAGCCCACTGATTGCCGAGTTGTTTGTGCGCTTGATATATAACTCTGTCTTCATGATCTGTCCATGCAGTTTTCTTTATTGATGGGTTTAGGTGATTGTGCCAGCGTTCTCTGGAAATTAAAAAGGTAACGTTTTATTCATCGTACAACTACAAATTAATATTAAAAACCTTAAAATTATAACAATGATTACTAATATATAAGCTGGCTGAGCTTTGTGGCTCAGGGGTTAAGCACTTGACTTGTTAAATGCAAGTCCTGGGTTCGAATCCCGTCCATGTGCCAATGTGTTTATCGATTTTCGATTTACATATGTACATTTATTTGACGTTCTTACGGCGAAGGAAAACAACGTGATGCTGCATATATCCTGTGAAGATATTCCAAGATATGCGTGAACCAGCACTTGACCAGCGTTGACTATGGCCTAATCAAAACATAAGACTCCAAGCCCTTCAGTAGGTACGTGAGCTTAAGATCAAAGAAAAATGTTCAACTAACCTGCATTGTTTTCCTATCCTTCCTTTTAAATGCCGTGCTATAAGCGTCCATTTCTTCGGTCCGTATTTGGCGACGAGTTCCATGACTTTTTCGTCTTCCTGTAAATAAAATAAACATAAAGATAATTCGGAATCCAGGATACAAATTGTAAGTTTTGTTGATTGAATCTTCTAATCGTTGATTTTTTTTCTTCAAAGTGTCTATTAAAATTTTCCAAGCATCATTCATCCGCAACTTCATAATCGATTTAATATCGATTGAATACAATAAAAAATTAAATAAAAGAATCGCCGATTGAGGCGTGCGAAAATACGTTACATCGCAAGGTGAGCAAGTTTGTGTGGGTGGAAAAAAATCCACGATCAGCTGACTATGAAATGTCCAACATTTAATGTATAAGACTTATTATTATTTGATAGCTGTAGACCGCGACTCCGTCCGCGAAATATAAAAAAACTTATCGAGTAGCTTATGTGTTCCTCCACACTATGTTTTAGAAATAAGCCGTTCGGGTAATACCTTCAAACAAACATCCTTCTATACAAATTTTCGCATTTATAATAATAATAAATTATAATAATAGTAAGATTGTACTACAATCTCACTAATTTTACTTTTTATCTTACTAATATTATAAATGCGAATGTTTGTATAGATGGATGTTTGTTTGAAGGTATCTCCAGAACGGCTGAACGGATCTAGCTCGATGTAGAACGCGGTCTGGAAGAACATATAGGTTACCAATGAAGTTTTTTTTAACACCGCGCGGACGGAGTCGCGAGCGTCAGCTAGTATGTGATAAATACGTATTTAAACTAAATATTCTGGTGATTTATTAATCAAATCTTTACTTTCTCTCAAAGTTGCGTCAGCGTGTTTACATTATTCTAATTTAAGAAGGAATTGAACCTAAATAATGGTATCCATTTCTCATTACGTGCATAATTATAAGATGTTTTTTTGCAGTTTTCTTTGTCAAAATTTAAAAATATTTTTCTAAACATAATAGACAAACAGATATATACAAATGTAGAGACAAAAAACCCAATATCCGTAGAATGATGTCACCAAAATCAAACTGCATTCCACGGTCACGGACGTGAGAACGCGTAGGTTTTACACGTGGTTACACTGAAACCACTGCCGAAACATCTACATGAAATCATATTGTTATCTCTATAATTTTCAAAGTAAATGAAAGGGACGACGATATTGTTGATACTTACGGTTATAAAATAAATTAGCATATGCTACATTTGTGTTAACCATTGATAATTCAAACGGATCGTAAATCTTTATTGCTATTTTATGACACGTATTGTAGTGTTATTTATTCTACAGTGCGAATAAATGACACATTTTTACAGAAAGGAAAACCAATAAATCCTTTGAAACGTTCCCAGCTTAAAGATGAGTAGATGTTCTGCTTTTTTACGGATGGAACTATTCGTTTTTATGACATCTTTTTAGATGGAATTGTCTTACATATAAAGATTTTTACATTCAAATGCCTCTGCAAATTTGCACTACGTTTCCTACTAACCTAGTCAAATTCCATAACCAACGTGAACAGATTTGAATTTTATAAAGATACTAGTATATTTTCTTAAGCTACAAGGAGAATAATGGCAGGCGATATATTCAAAGATTATGCAAATAGCGTAATAAATAAACGCGATTTAATCAGCTGTTGTGACGTCATCTGGATTCAAGGACGACAGAGTATCCATCCAAGGCTGACACAATGCTCTGATATAAATAGTTGTAAGGATAAGGGCTGGCAATGTTGTCTAACCGTGCGTTACCACTACCGAAACATGTATTTAAAATATCTCAAGTTTTTTAAACTGGGATGACAAGAAGCATCAATAGCCTAATGGTTAAGGGTACGGATTCCCAATCAGGAGGTCGGGGGTTCTCGAATCCCGCCATTCGACTATTATCGTAAACATATCCTAGCACAAGCCTAGAGCTTAGTTGGATTGGTAAAGAAATATTAGTAAATTTACGAAAAAATCTGCTAATATTTTTAGATCTAGATTAGATCTAGATTTCAAAGTTTTTAAAAACAATGAATTTCAAAATTGTATATAAAATATCTTTTTGTTTTTACTAAACATTTTATAATAAATTATTTATCGATAATTTTAACAATTGAACAATTGCACGTTTCTTTAAAATTTCAACAAGTTCATATTCTAAAAAAGGTTGCTAACCCTAACACGATGTTAACTTTACATTTCCAACACGTAACGACCAACAATGGATTCATTCATAAAATCTGAGAAGACTTATAGTTATTTGTTAGGATGTGTCGTGTGTTGTTTTTAAAAATAAAACGCATGAATGGGATGAGATGAATTTAGTATTTTAGCTCATATTAGCATACTGTAGATAGAAATAGGAAACGAAGGTTTAAAGGAAAAACTAACAATAATAATAAGCTAAGATACAACGAGTAAGTCCACTCACAGTAGGTTTCCGAGATCAAATCTTTGTTAAAAATATAATTTCTGTTTCGTCAAAGATGACAGGGCTAACGATATGTCTTATAAATTGATTTTGGTCTCAGAAACCCACGGCTAGTGTGCATAATGAATGGGCGTGCATTACGTATGCACTAGTGTTAATAACCTCTGACTCATCGGATAGACGGATGTGAATTGCTAATTTTGTACCTAACGCCCTTTGGCGAAGAAAACGTAACTCTTTGAAACCAGGTGATTATAGCCCGAAATATTGTAGGTTCGTACACAGCGACAGCGTGTTACCGTCAAAGACAATCGCTCGCCTGTTTGTCAAGATCGTAATAAGAAAAGTCGCTGCAATTTTCAAATTGGAGGAGCAAATCTGTACTATTGACGTGTAGTCGCTATGCCTGGACTGATAGACGACTCGTGTTGACGAATCAACGTTGTGTACGAAACTCACGCAACGTGATTCTCGCGATGAAAACACACAATATTAGTTTCGACGATTTACGTTACCTTGTGTATAAAGGGCCTTAATAATCGTCAACGAACTATGCATTTTTTATAAGATGACTGTAACATATCGCCGTTTCTGTTTTGTCAAAGAGAATGTAAGGGATAACAATATCTATTAATTAGTCTGGTTTTACCCAACTGATAGTAATGTTTTACGCAAGTCTCTCTCTTACTCCCTGCAAAACCTGAGACGAAAATATTTCTTACAGGTTCGTAAATGGAATTTCACATGTTTGACATAAATTGCTAATTCGCTGGTATGTTGATTCCAACGTGCTATTATTAGCTTTATTCGCTTGATAAGACTAAGAGCTAGTTCATTTTATAGACTTGAGTCATTTACTTATGAACGGATGATTTGGTTAAATCGTTGACACGAATATTTAAGCCAGAAAAAACAAGAGACTACCGCACTTAGTCCATTAGATTTCTCAATATAGATCTTCTTTAAGGAGGTCACTTGCTGCCTAATTTATAACTAAGCATGACTGTTTATCTGCCCATTTAAATGTTTCTAAGTTTATCTATCTTAGTAGTTAGTCTATCTTACTTGCGTAGTTTGTGCCTAAGATTTTATTATATATTTTTAAAACTATGTAATAAATATATAATATATTATTATACATTTTTTATTTGGATTTTAAAAAATCCAAAAATTTTTGTAATTTGTTTTACTTTTGACACTAAATCCCGCGTGCCACAGTTAAAGTCCTCCTTCTAACTACGGGAAGATCCCTAGTGAAAATGCAAACACAATTCGGATGTCAACGCCCTATTCTGTTTGTACGCTAAGGTAATGCACCGTTATCATTTAGCGGCGAGATCATAAGCGTGTGAACATTACGTAACTCTACAAGACTGAATTACGAAATATTAGTTTCACACGAGGACTGAACAGTGACACAGAGCAGAACATGGAGTACGACAATGGTTTTAAGTTTAAACGTACAATTCCTAGATTACTGTTTTGAACTGTGTATTTACGCAATACGAGTACAAAAGTAGGGTATTCAAATTATTAAGTGATCGTTTAAACGAATATTAAGGCATTTTGGAATCATTTGATTCGTTTTATCTTACTAATATTATAAATGCGAATATTTATATGGATGGATGTTTATTTGAAAATATCTCCAGAACGGCTGCATGGATCTCGCTGAAATTTGGCATAGATGTAGAACATAACCTTGAAGAACACATAGGATACTAAATAGTTTTTTTTTATTTCGTGCAGACGGAGTCACGGGTAACAGGTAGTAGTGTTAAAGTAGACTTTTTTAAATTAATTAAAAATTACTTTGAATAATATAGTATTAACATTTCCAATAAAATATCCTATCACTTTAAATTCTTACTCAGTAACTTTCTATTTATATCACTAATGATGTTCGAACATCGATATAATAATTCTCAGAACCGGGATTCAAATCAAACATCGTAAGAACCTGTTTCTTAGCTATATGAACCATAGATGCTGTTGAAATGCATCCCGTACAAACCTGTAGAATTTTAAAGTAACTTTCTCTTTTGTAACTTTAATCTGTAGGATCTATTCTACTTGCTATACAAATCTCAGCTTGGGTATGACAGGTTTTGCTTATTTTTAAAACGGCAGTTGAAGTTATAGTTAGCTAATTCTATCTGTATTATTAGGTGTTCAGTATTCAACACCATGGCAACCGCTACAATCAACGAAAATATCATGAGAAATCAAATAGGCACAAAATAACACGCATATAGCCTGTCCAGTTGATATATGTATGACAACAATGATTTTAAATTTGGTGCATGTAACAACTTATAAAGGTCAAATAATTATACCTCCTTGGTCCATGGCCCCTTGACTAGTTCTGGATTGACGACTTTCGTCCACCTCTGCTGGCATTGCACGTCGGAGCGGTCAGGGAACTGGGCAGCAATGAGCTCCCAATTCTCACTGTACATCTTTACATATGTTTTGAGCCTTTTATCCTGGAAATAAGACATTCATTTTTTAGAATAAATATTTCGAAACGAACCACTATACTATAAACTATAAGATATTTTAGTTGTAGAGACAAAGGAGGTATATAAAATAATTAGTCACCTCCTCCTTGGTCCATCGACCTCTGTTGATATTCTTCCTCTGCCCAGTGCCTTTGGTTGTAGCCGGCGCATCGTCGTACGCCGTCGAGTCCTCAGAGTACTCGCTCGTGTCTGACTCATAGCCGCTACGTCTGTAAACAACAAAAATACATTATATATCTATATTACCAACATGTTGAATGACTCCATACATTCTTCTTAAAAGATTTTAGAGGCCTAATTTAGTCCTCTTTTCCTTCCCTTTTTCTTAAAAGGAAAGGATGGGAAGTGGAAGTGGAATTTCCGGATGAGAGGATGCATGGAAATGTTTTCTTTCTGTGCATCCTCTCCTCCGTCGATTAAAGGTAGGCAACGCATGTGCAATTGTGTATGTCCACGGGCAACGGTCACTTCGCTATTTCAGCGATTTCAGGTGGCCGCTCGCTCGCTCGCAGCGGGCCTACCTAGTCTACTGCTAGCTGGTGGATTAAAGCGTATGAAAGGTGTTTCAGTTCACCCCATATCTTTACTGACTGGCTTCTGATGCGCAATGTCATAAAGTTTGGAATGCATTATACCTTAGGATAAGCGTCTATTAATCTGTTATTTTCCTTCCAATGAATAACAATTTTGATTTTTTTACATAAATGGAATAAAGACAAGAATGTTGTCTGTATGTTAATTAACAAATAAATGCATAACATTTAAAGTTGTACAGATAAAAACAAGAGAGACCTGTCCTTATCAAAAATCTGGCCATGTTAATGACTTTATCTTGTTACTAAAATGCAACCATGGACCACCAACGAAAATGTTTTATGTTAATAAATTCCATATTAAAAATAAAAAGTTAATAATTAATAGACGCATTATAAATTAGTATATTATTATTAGAAAAACAAATATTAAATCAACAAGACAACTTTACCGAATTTAAAAAGGGGACCAAAGCAATTAATCGTGAATGTTTTTTTTTATAGAATATACTAACCTTATATTTTATTCTACAAAATTACAAGCCCTTTTCAATACTTTTTACCCTAAATACCTGGTGCCTTCAAACGCGAGCTTTTTGAAATGCTTGCGTTTTACGCGAGCTTGAAAGCGCCCAGTGTACACTTAGGGTTAAAGGACCAAAGTCAGCATTCTTCGAAGGTTAAAGCCAACAATACCAATCAACAATTTGTAAGAACGAAAGCAAAAAAAAAATGGCGCCAATCATTCTTCAATTTGTAGACGTATTCAAGACTTCCAAGAACTATGACGTTTTAAGCTATCCCTTAAGATGACAAACATAATGAAATTCATACTTTATACATGTGAGTTTAGTGTTCAAAATGGTACGATTATACGTGGAACCGGTTTAATACTGTAGCCGGTACCGGTTTTGAGAACCAATAATAATCCGATCGCCGGAGAGACGGTGAGGTAAGAATAGAAATAAGAATGTTTTAAAGGTAATTCATGCAAACAGGCGGACGTATCAGCTGATTTGAAACCAGTTCGCAAACTCATTCATTGGTAATTTCGAACGTCTTAAGATACATCTATATTCATTATTATCTCGTCAAGATATAATTGAATTTTACTAATGTCATTAATGCGAATTTATGTAGATAGATGTATGTTAGAAGGTATCTCTTGAAGGACTGCATGGATCTCAATGAAATTTGGCATAGATGTAGAACATCTGGGAAAACACAGACTACTAATTAGGTTTTTTTTAATTCCATTATTATATCATAAGATTACTTACACATATAACATCACGTCAGTTTAAACTAACAAGAAACTCCAACAACAACAAGCCATATTCACAATAACAAAACAAATAACAACATTATATTTAAAACAAAACAATTGCACTAACACTTCATGATTTCGCGCCAAAAGTTTTCAAGTTACAACATGTCTACGTAAGGGACTCGAACATTGTAAGGGTTCAAAACACACTGACAGAAAAATTTGATCTCACTACCCACACTTATAAAAAAAGGGTGGTAGTTTGGAATATCGATATTCATATCGATATTTGAAGTACACATCGATATTTTATTATTATAAACTGATGAAAAAACGACAGTAAGCTTTAAATTATTTCCCAAAAAATATCTTTGCAATAAAAGTAAGCCACATGTAAAATGTTTTATTTTATTTACAAATTAACTTATTTACCAATGATTTAATAAGTACATAGGTATCTCGAATAGGTTGAAGTCAATAATCGAAATTAGTGAAAATTTAGTGCAACAACAACATCGATACAAATATCGATATTATTTGCACATCCTGCATCACTAGAACACACACCTACACGAAATGCACACACATGGCGCATAAGGGTGAAGAATACAAAAACTTTAAGGGACTATAGTTATACTGTAGAAAAGGACAAACAACAAAAAAGACTAAGGGGTAAAAGAGACAAAAGTCTACCCTCCAGTGGGAATGTGACGCAAGCTTAGGTAGGCAGGTGTAAATAACATGGGAAAGGAACAAAGAAAATTGATTTCATACTTTTTACGTTCAAGTTACTTTTTGATTTAGACGAAAGTGTGTGACAGAGTAACTATACATTATCATGATCTAATTATTTGAAAATACCAATTAAATATTAAAATTATTTTTTTATTGGATCACTTGATAAAATAATGAAGAGCTATTTAACATCACATAAGACACTTCGTACGAAATACTAACAAATATTTAGTAGACATCGCAAATTTTCCAAAATAAAAAACATAAGTTTGAAGATTTTTTTTGCAATTAAAATTTATGAAATCATTGCTTTAAAACGCTTATTTAAAGAGACAATATTTATTTAGGCTAATTTCATTTAGATAACTAAGCTAATATTATTTTAAAACAAGCAGATAGATAAATATTTATTTAGTTTACTCATGTGTAAAATGAAAAGTACATCAATTAAACAATTTAAAATTTTATTTATTAGTGAATGACAAAGTACGAAAATGTTTTGGATCTCTGTTTATATCATCGGAACGGTACTTTGAATGGCAAACAAAAAATACATACAAGGGCCAAATAGCGGACCACGAAATATTTTCAGACCCTAGAGAGCATTCGTTTTTGCATACCAACAAGAGAGGTTACATATGGTTCACGTCAGGAAATTGCGATCATTAGATATTTTAATGTTTGTCAGCTGTAATCTAACAGTTTGTTCCCCTTCGGTTTTGTCTACCTTCACCGTAAACAGTTTTACTAATATTATAAATGCGAATGTTTAGATGGATGGACGTTTGTTATTAGGTATCTCCAGAACGGCGAAACGAATCGCGCTGACATTTGACAAACACAAGGCAAATTAAAAGAACACAGGCGTCTAGTTAAGTTTTTTTAGGGTGACAGCTACTAGCCTATAACTGTGACTTTAATATTTGACTAAAATATTAGTTCAAACGCAGAACTTTACTATAATATTATTTAGAGAGAATTCTGATATTCCTCATTTAAGCCAAGACATTACCAACTGTCGTTACCTTAAATTAGCACTTAACGTCTGTGAGTGTGTTTTTAATATGTTATTTCATGTATCTTGCACTGTACAATTTCCTGCGCAGATAAGAGTTTTGTGAAATGTTAAAGGGCAATGTCAGATATCGATATTAAACTAATGATAAGAGAGATTTCACATAGCACTTACGTAATATATTTGATATCATGCAGATTTTTAGATTATAAAATATTTTTTTAAATTGTATAAAAATCTAGTAATAAATATAGCCTATAGCACCTGGGGATCGTGTAGCTTCCCAACAGTGAAATAATTATTCAACCGGTTCATTAGTTTCGAAGCCTATTCAATGCAAACAAACACTCGGATGTCGCCTCGACTCCGCGCGAAATAAAAAAAAACATAATTAGCCTATGTGTTCTTCAAGACTATCTTCTGGCAAATTTCATCGAGATCCGTTCAGACGTTCTGGAAATACCCTCAAACAAATATCCATCCATTCATCCATCTAAACATTCGCATTTACATAAGTAGGACGTGATACTATATATTCACATGCATCTATACTAATAGTGAAGAATTTTTCTATCTTGGTTTGAAGCTGACAACATTTAACTTTATCCAAATTAAACATATTCAAATACACATTTTTTTTAATATAGACATCACCTCGTGGCAACAGTTTCGTATAATTCAGTTTGAACACATTTTTGAACATGTAATTGTTCATAAATTTATAGACGCAGTTGGCGTTCTAATTAATAAAAGGATAGAGGAAGGGCCATTTCCACCTGTCGTCAAACTGCCCTTTTACTATTCAGATTTCAAGTTAAGATTGTTTAAAAAACGGATGTAAGAACACTTGATAATTTACGCATCGTTTGAAACACAAGGAAGCCCGATTTGCGTATTTCCTTAATTCAAAATTATATTTTGTTAAAGTTGCAGAATGTTGTGTAATTTTGCAAATAAATAGAGAAATTAAAGTTTTTATTTATGGTTTTTAAGTCTTACTTTTACGATACATTAATAAATGCGAAAGTTTTGATGAATGGATGGATGGATTCAAACAAATGGAGGCATCTCCAGAACGGCTTAACAGATCTTTACGTTTGGCACAAATGTAGAACATAGTGTAGAAAAACACATGGGCTACTTATTGTGTATTTTTAAAGTTCAGCGAGAACGGGCGACAGCTAGTCACTTATTTTTTAGTATTTTAAAGAAAAGCACATCAAGACTGTAATCATACTTTCGGACTTAGAACGCCCTATAAATAGTTGTCAACTTGAGTTTCCACTGCCTGACAAGCATGCGGAAACATATCATCTGACGGATACGATAGAAGCTTTAGCAAATGTTCATTATCTTCCCTTCAAATCTGAATGTGATCGGATTTAATATTCATAGTTTCGTTTATGTATTTGGTGTATAGTAGAAAGCGTCTCATGTCAACAATAAGGTCAATACGTGGGGCCCACAGGAAGCACGGAGGATGCCCGGACTAACTGGACACTTCCTTAAGACGCCCCTAACTTCTTGTGTCGTGTTTTGTTATAAGGAAATTGTCATTTCACTCCCCTTGCTAAACAATTAACCCCGCAAATCGGAATCTTACAAGTTGGATGTTTTTATAGAATTAATGTCGTGACCGGCCTACCATGTCTTAAACTGAACCATGTTTTACAAAAAATATGAGACGAAGCATGTGACTGCACTTAAGAATCGATTGTAAAATAGAATCCTAGTTAGTCTTGGAATTCACTTTTTCTTAAACCCTTCCAATTCCGAGTAATAAATGAATACTCTAGAAAAATAACATAAGACAGGATAATCATACTAATTTTATAAATGCGAATGTTTAGATGGATGGATGTTTGTTTGAAGGTATCTCTAAAACGTCTGAATGGATCACGATTTAAATTTGGTATACTTATAGAACATAGCCTGCAAAAACACATAGGCTACTAATTAAGCTTTTTTTTTAATTCAGCGCAGACGGAGTCGCGGACGACAGCTAGATCGCTATAAGTTTAAATACATTAAAGAATATATCGGTTAGTTAAAGAAAAATATACAGAGCATGTTATTGCAGCCGATGATATCATCATAACAAAAACGGCGCCACAAGTCTAGACACATAGACTTCCAATTCATTCACAATGTTGAGATATAGGTTCCATTGACGAAACATTTCTACATAAATATATTGTCATTCTTTTCTTTCTCTTTGAAATAACTGAGATAACAAAATGTTTCATAATTGTGTTTTCCGAAGAGGAAACTCACAGAAACAAAGTTGCTGTAAAAATCTAATAAATTCTCTATGGCTATTGATGTCACGTTGAATTTTTTTTGTATAACTAATGGTGTGACCGGCCTACAAGGCATTAAAAATAAAATTTAAGATCTTTTTTTTTCCAAAAAATATAAGACGAAATTTGCATTTCTTTTTAAAATAAAAATAGTAATTAGTAGATTTTTTTGTATATTTACTAATATTTTCTTTAACATTCCAACTAAGCTCTATGCTTGTGCTAGGATATGGTTTACGACAATAGTCGAATGGGCGGGATTCGAACACCCAGCCTCGTAATCGGAAATCCGTATCCTTAACCATTGGCTATTATTCATAAATCGATTTTGAAAATCTTATGTTTTTGATATTACTGTCTCTATCAGAATTACTACCGTGAGAGTAAAATAGTTTTGTTCTACCTTCTGGTCAATCGTGGACATACGATCTTACAGTGCGTTTGTATTAAGTTACGAGTTCAACTTAACGCATATAACTTGACTTTAATCATATGTTTATATGTTTATGCTACGCGATATTGTGGTAGAATTTCTTATGAAAGGCTGATATGCGATACCAAGTCACATACCACAGTACCATAGCTCAGTGGATTAAGTCCGTCTTATGACTGGTTAATATGTTCGATTTCTAACTATAATAAAAATTAAACGGAACATAAAACGCATTATTTTAGGTTTTAAAAAGTGTTCTGTTCAAAGGATCTAGTTTTCTTTTTTAATAGAATATGAAGTGACAATAATTTATAGTTTTTTGACTGTGAAAACCCACGGTTATCTATATATCAACAGCCTTACTTGTATTATAAAGAAATCAAGAGTAATACTGCGCGATTAAAGGTCATTTTAAGGTTATTTAAGCAAGCACTTAGTAACGACTTAGCAACTGAAGACTCAATTAAACTTCTTAATTAACTTTAAGTACAGAATATTTTAAAATTGAATTCCTTTTTAAATGCAACACGATACCGGAACGTTTTCATGAGAAAACTTAACCAGCGAACACTTTTTACGTAACCTCATACATCCACTGAAATGGAAGTAATTATTTTCATCCTGTAAAAGAAATTGAGAACAAAAAATATAGCAAACCGCATCAAGGAACCCGTTCTCAAAGTATTGGGTTCGAACGACTTCCGAAAGCTTTAGTAATTTAAATTTTCATCTTGATATCGTCTCTTTAAACTATAGATGAAAGTTAAATATGGATTGTGACCATTGGTGATTTTCTTTTTAATTGTTTTAATTGCTTTAAACCTGTTATACCCTTTAGACCTAATCATTACACATAAATGATCCAAACCAAAGTTAGACATTAGACTTATATAGCAGCGACGATTACCTACTCAAATATCACTTTTAGAAATAAAATATCAATTGTATTGGTAACTAGATGTTTCCCGCGACTCCGTCCGCGAAGATTTAAATATTAATTTGTAGCCTATATAAGATAGTTTGTAACAAACATCCATCTAAATTTTTGCATTTAAAATCTTGGGAAGATTCTTTTTATATTAGAAATCATTTTTGCATAGGCATGAAATTGTTACAAAGGTAAGGATTGAAAAATTTCGCAATGATTTCAAAGTTATATTTGAAAAATTTGCAGTAAAAACAAGTTTTGATCACTTGGAAAGTTATTGGCCACCGATTATAATAAATTAAAAATAATGAGTTACGTTGATACGACGATAAACTGTGAATTTAATTAGCTAATAATGATGTAAAATTATCTTGACCACCCACGGTGTACATGAAGTGAGACTCTCAATTTGTTTTTAAAAATAATATAGGTACTTTATTGAGCCAAATATTTGCCCTTGAAACTATATTAATATGTCATTTTTACTGAGTTTAACTTCCCCTTAACCTCTTTATTAATTCTAAAAGCACATTTAAAGTCTTTAGTATTGTTTAATCAATAGTAGCATGAAATATTTTAAGAGCAAAATATTACGTCACCCGATAAAAATAAAACTATTTATTCAAGTGCTCCACGTTTGCGAGACATTCAATGAAAGATAACGAATTTATGGTTGTCACTTCTATAAAATTATTATTACTACGTTCCGTATCAAAAAATCCATTTCAAAGCCGATATATAAATTTTAAATAAAATATTTTAGAACACGATATTTACTCTAGAATCGAGTATTAAGCGTCACGTTTGGATTATATTTCGATTACAAGAAAGAGATAAAAGATAGAGAATACAAGTTGGTAGAAGGTGACAAAAACCAATATTAAAATTCCTTACAATTTCAAATGATTAACAGGTAAGAAACTTTATCAAAACTTTAGACACACAACCCTAGACTTTAGCTATACGACACACAAAATTTTCTATGTGTGTGTGGCCTACATTAAAGATTATTCATGATGTAATGCGATGGTATCGCTTTGCTGAATACATTAGTTTTAGAATAGCTCTTTATATGAAGAGTTACTTTAACAAAGAGTATAAAAAGGTTTACTATTTTTTAGTCTATGCCTAGTGTCAAAGGAAGTTACCATAATCTGTGACATTAGTTTTTAAATCATTGCACGAACAAAATAGAATTTTAACAGTACATATTTGCACTTAGATAATAGATTTTCTTTAATAACTTTTTTAATAGAACACTCTCCCTTCTAATCTTAACAGAACAGGTTTAGAACCCTTAGAGTAGAATGTTTAATTTTGTCTATGGTCACCGTAACAATAGATGCAAGGAGGGTAGTGTAAGCCGGCATTATATTCGATATTTTCTCACGCGAGGCCCGCAATTTATAATTATAAAGTTAGTACACGTGGGATACAGGTTTGATAAGAAAACCCGTGTCTCTAGATGCCAGAGCTGGAATGCTATGGCTTGTTTGTTTTTGTCTGTCGGATAGGGCTTCTTAGGGCTGTAAAATCTTTGTAAAAACACATAGCTAAAAATGGCAAAAAGAGTTCGGAGATAGAAATAAAATATTACAAAATGGCGAACTTAAAACTTTTTTTCTATCAAATTGATCTGCGACCCAGAGTCTAGTTATTCCTGACTTATAGAACTATTTTGTAAGATGGCTGCTAATTGATAAAACAAATACAAGAAGATACTTTTTTATGTTACGATAATGTTGTTTTAATAACAATCTATATAGACCTTCTTTGAACTCGTTATAATACTGGCCGTATTACTTTTTTGCAGTAATACAGACAAAGAGTACGTAGAAAATGTTTGTAAACGAATAAATCTTAAACATTTCTAAATATGAATTCAATTTCAACAATAGCTTACTAGATTTAGCCCTTGTCAAGCTATTTGAAAATACACCCTAAAAACTTTATAAAAACACTAAATAGTTAAGAAAGGGAAATTAAAAAACTACTTTGTATACACCGTGACGTATTGAGAAAAAAAACAGACGCAAAGGTGTGACCTCTAAAAAAATGATACACGACAAAAAAATCTGGAAGCGACTTCCGACTTGTTAACTAAACGAGGGGAAGACATTTTTATCTTGCGCTTTGTCGACACCAACCATATGTCCGGGATGACACATCTTGCATGCATACAAAACTTTCCGACTTTATCCTTTGGCCGCTCAATGAAAGTAAATCCTTGGCTAGTATTTTGATATTAATATTGTATTTTATTATAAAAACCACCGAATTAACGAGAATGCATTGCCAAAACAATCTTTCAAAAACATATAATTATGGAATAGTTCCTTCTCCAAAAAATAGACCTTTGACTGCGTAAAGTCACAATAAAAACAGCTCTATCACTAAATATCTAGAAAAAGAGACACATCACGGAAAAAGTAATAGCATAAATAAATTAAATTTACATGCTCAGAACTATAACAAAAATGTTTAACAAAACTAATCTCCAAGAGGAATTTAAGTATCAAATTTTGTCCTGAATTTCAAAAGATTGAAAGACATATTTTGTCTATTACAAAAAAGTTCAATGTACTAAATATCTTCAACTTATTGACCATTTGAAGAAAGAGACAACATGTTTCTAACGTTACTTATTCTATTGCGATCGTAATCATAAGGGGGAAGCAGATGTCCCTTTATCCTGCCCCACCTTACCTATCCTAATGACCTCCGTGTCTTCGTAATAACGTGGAAATATTCATGCTTTTACGAATATTTCATGCTACGTCTCAAGGTGTTATGTTAACACGAGCCAAAGAAAACCATCTGTCTTCCTCCTTGTATTTCCAAAATGTGGTTAAGCGATTGCTTGGAAATAAGAGTTCTTCGATGCCGATTTAACTGTGCCTGGTGGTGTTTCAAGACCGTTAATTTCATCTATATTATTTTGAATCCACACCACCGCTACAAAACTATACAATCAGCGCCAAATGGCGGAAATAAAATTAGCACAAAATATCACGTCTTGTAGCCAGTCCATTTGTAGAGGTCATTGATGGCAAAGCAAATCAAGTATGCACGTGGTCTTACGTGGCGAAGGTGTACTAAACCTGAGTCAAGTAGCCATTTCTGTCGACCTCTCTGTTGTATGGGCGTTGTTAAAATAAGTGTTAAATATTGTAGATTGCAAGCTAATTTTAGCGAATACTCTTTACTTAAGAACGTTTGTTAAAAGTAAGGCAGTTTAACTTTAATCGTTACTAAAGTCCATTACCTACGGTCAAACTAAACGTCTTTGTCGGATTGTAGGGAAGTAAAAAGGCATTCTTTGTACATATAACAAAGGTCCAAGGGTGTTCACCTGGTTATTTGCCCTCAAGATTAATGTCTTAGCGTACAATGACTCCCGCGCACATGGCCTGACATTTCAACCCCGCGTTTTTTCATTTCCTCCCTTACTGCTGATAATTACAAGCACGCGCCCCTAAAGGTGCTTAGAGAAAGCATTTAATGAACCGTTTCATTTATATCTGTGTACGATGGAAAATAAAGTCGTTTAGTTGCATTTTAATTGACTTGTGACGATTAAAATAAATACAAATTTCATTTCATGATAAACGTAGGTTTATAAGAATTGGATACTTTTAGTTTGATTCTAAATCGGCGAAACAACTTTTAAATATAAATTAAGAATAGCTTTTCTTTACTTCATGACTCAAGGATAAAAAACTCAAGGCCACTAATATAAGCGAAACGAAGCAAGAAAAATTACCCCGTTGTGAGGCGCCGTGAGATTCGATGCGGGAGGCAATGTTTTTTTGTGCTAGCACATTGCAGTTTATAGCTCAAAACATTCAGCAAACATGGCAAGCCAAAGCAAAATCTAAGTTTTATTATAGCTATAGGATTAAAAGATATACTAGCTGTCGCCTGCAACTCCGTCCGCGGAATTAAAAAAAGCAAACCTTAATAAATAGAAGAATATATTCTACATCTATCCCAAATTTCGTCTAGATCCGTTCAGACATTCCGGAGATTTATAACATTAATAAGAAGTAAGATTTGAAGTCGATTGAATAATTTTAGTGTTCCTTTTCATTCCATATTTAAAATTATTTCAGGTTCGATCTCATTTGAGCATAAGTATCCTACAATCTTCTCCAATAGCAGTCTGTCTTCTTAGTTCAATAGACGCTGTATAACTAAAGTTTATTGTGCTATTTTGTTTGTAACTGGCACAATAACGCCGCATGTGTATTAGGACATTGTGAGGCACCGGGTAGTCACGTTGCATGAGGTCATCGTTCTAAACACACGGGTCCAAATTGATATCTACGCTTCATATTTTCTGATAAATTATTTATACAGTGGAGGACTTTAATATCCTACCCAGTGATATTAAATTAGATGGATAAGGTAAATGCAAAAAAACTTTTTAACCCTCAAGTAAAAAGGCATAGTATTATTTTTATATCTTTTATAGGAAGAACAATGCAGAAATTAACATTTAAAAAGTATTGATCATTTTAAAGTCA
>NW_013531079.1:2486085-2489450 GCF_000836235.2 Papilio xuthus | reverse complement strand
AGCCCTAAAACTTCGTCTGGAGACGAAAGGCAGGTGATACACCATATGCGATCACCACGTGTCAACACCACCGATTGCCAATTATCAGGAATACGATTTTCGGCTTCCGAAACGGGATTCTAAACAGTTATTGGCGATAAGTTTTATCGCATTTTAATTGACTTAACTGCAAATAGCTGAACTTTACGAGAATTTTATACGAAAGATTAGTTTATTGGTGTGAAAAAGAAATATTTACTTTTTTCTAACCTCTATTTGTCGTTGGACATAGTTAAATGTTTCTCCTTTTTGTATAATTTGTGTTCTGATAGAAATTGTCTTTAATAAAATCAAGAATAAATTCAATATTATTTATGGGAAAATTATTTTTTTAAGAATGTTTTTACATTACATTTAATGGAAATTTAATTTTACCCCTTAAAAAAAGATATGTCGAATACAATACAGTTTTCTCTAAGTTGCCAGTATCCTAGCGAGGAAAGCAGAATATATAAAACCTCTGTAATTGCCTGATATTTTTTATTCGTTACATTTTAATCAAATATCTGGCTGAATAGGAACAATGTTAATCGTAATAGCGCGTGGATATCGATTTATATTGTAGTGTAAATCGGCGGGAGCGCGTGCCATCTGCGGCCCCACGCACAGCTGCTCTGTTGGGGATAGCTAAGCCATTGTTGTACTGATACGCGATCGATATTTTATGTTAGTTTTAATGTTTTCAAAGCTAGTTGTGTGAACATTTTCGAGTATTTATTTTGTTTTTTATTAAAAAAATTTAAACTATAAACGCATAGTCTAGGAGTCTTATCTAGACTCCTGGACTAGAAATTTCATTTGATGTTGAATTTGTTATGATACAATAAGGTTAAGTGGGAAGCAAATATAATTCTTTGACTACACATATCATATAAATTAAATATCAAGTACTACCTATATAGTTTGACTGATTTTGATATGTGATAGGTAGTTCTAGATGTGTAAGACTACAATCAGTCGGGTTTTTTTTTTATTACTCACTAATATCCACTTAAGGGGTTTTTGATGCAATAAGATTGTCCAGAAATTATTAGGTATATTCCTTAGGTATTTTAACTGCAATTAAAACCCCCATTGACCTATATAGAGGGGAACAACCTCTTCGAAAGGCTTAATTATTCAATGTGAATTTCTCCACTCCCCTTCAAGGGGTTTCACCTTCCCCTCGTATTGTTTATTTTAAAAAAGGGTTCTTACAATAAATACCTGACATGCAAAACAATGAATAAATACTTCGTGAAGAATATCAAAAACCTAAGTTAGGACGTTCATTTCCTTACTTTTAAAAATGAATTCAAATCACGTTGGCTAAGTTATTTTTTCAGGTATTTGACTTTTTTCTAACCAACTTATAAGAAGCATTTTAAAGAGAATAAGTAGCTTAAAAGTGCTTGTTTTTATATGTTTAAATGCTTAATTATGTGATCTCATAAGTTGGACAACAATGCACATTGTATATACCTTTTAACTTTGGATCCTTCCCAATAAAATATAATTAACAATTCGTGTTTCTTATTAAACTTTACTTTGATACAAAATAAAATGTCAAAAACAGACATTTTGGTATTTCGAAACGCGCTTAGAAGGCAATGGATAATCTGGGGTACTTACTGGGTTTGAATACTGCATGGGAAGATAAAACATGACGTCATCCCAATTGGGGTATCGCAAACAAATTTCGGACACAGAAAAGATGAGAGACATGCATCAATAAACTCACCCTCTATTGTCGTGAAATGCAACCCTCTTTCAAACGTGGGAATGGTACAGAATAACATATAGACTGTAATACATCTAAATCAATAAATGAATTTCAACCTTAAAAGTAGTGATTTAAGGTTCTATTTAATAAAATATATTTGTGATGAGTTATTGTATACCTGTGTAATAAATGCCCTTAGTTTAATTATTATAAATGCAATAAATAATAATCAGTATTTTGATTTTTATTCACGCACCATTTGGTAACTAGAATATGAACTATATTTTATGGCTACATTTATAATGAATAGTGGCCTGTATTATTAAGGCATATTTTCAACAGTTTTGATGGTGTTGATTTTTTTTTGTTTAGGAATGACTAAGCATGTATGACTGAATGTAAGGAATTGCATATTAAAAATTGAAGGAACAGCTTGGAAGATGATGAAAAGAATGAAGATTCATATTGAAAAAAAAATGCAAAAGTTATGGATGTTTGTTAGAAGGAATCTTAAGAACCGTTCAATGGGTTTGATAAAATTTAACAAAGATGTAGAACATAGTCTGGAAGAACACATAGGCTACTTACTAAGTATTTTTAAATTATAGTTTTAAATCTATAAACTTGTCATTTCAAGAAATTAGTTAATGCTCACTGAGGACAACTGTATAGTCAAAGAATTAAATTTACTTCCCAATTAAAATCGAAATCATCAAAATAGATGTCCGTGACTGTGTTCCAGATGTTACTTTGTTACGATAAAAATATATCAGGTGTTATATGAGCAATACACGGACATATGTTATAAATTCGTGATGTAAACTAATTAATTCAGATTCCCACGATCCCTTTAGTACGAACCATGACGTGCGATATGGTTAAACGATGCCTTCCACAAGAATTTATTAATAGAATAAAATTACACAGTACAGTGGTTGTGTTCACAATTATACGCTCATTTATAATGTAAGTATCAAATTGTTTTAGTTGTACTATAGCTATTAGGGTAACTAGCTTTATTATTCTTAGACCCAATTTCCACTTGGCTAGCCGCGCGATTTATATGGAGTAGGCTTGTTTTCTTTGCCGCGGTCGCGATCTAAACACGTATACAAAAATGGCCGTCTCTAGATGGTTAGTGAAAATTGGCACTAAAGCAAATATCCAACCAATTTTTCTATAGAAAATAGTGCCTAAGGCCTAGATGGATAATAATTCAATCGATAAATACAGGAGATGAGAACGATTAAATCTCGCTCTACGAACCAAAAACTCCGATTTACACATAAATGCAATTCCTTGTCCCTTGTGCGAAGTTTTACGTCTTTTACTGTATAGCTTACTTTTTATTTGTTATCGTCTTTTTAGCAAAACCACAAGCATTAAAAATATAATGCAAATGATCGCCTAACATTTTTCCTATCTTGATGCGGGTAGTCTTAAGTCCCGTGAACATCCTTCGCCCCTATGACACGTTAATTTTATTTCTTCAAGAAAATGTTACAAAACATGAGGGTTTTTGCGTTACAAATACTTCCGACCGGCATATGGCGTTCGATATTGAATTTGAAATATCGATTTTTATATCGGTTTAATATTTAATCGATTATAGCTCGATTACTTT
>NW_013531079.1:2479093-2485883 GCF_000836235.2 Papilio xuthus | reverse complement strand
TTCCGTCCAAATATGATATTGGGACCTTCAAAAGTAGAGTGAATAGGCACTTACTAAGCTAGCGCGTACCATCTTTCGACCAAATCTCCACTTCACCAGGTGGGATCGTGGTCAACCGCTAGCTTATAAAACGTAAAAAAAAAATAACTAAAGTTATAATCTTCCCATACAGTTAAATACATTTTAAAGAATCATGTACCCTTTATAGAAACTGTTCATAGCTCTCTCAAATCCGGAAGAGATGTATAGATTTGCTAAGATCCTATTTTAAGTTAGCTATAAAATATTTCTATGAAGCCTACTGACGCATTTAGTAATTTGCATATTAAAATGCTTGTCGCATAACAAATGATTTGCATTCCATAGATAATTTCAATCATAGAGTAATAAGATTTAATTCTATTAAAGTAAAACAAAGCATATTTATTCCTTTTTTGAAAAATAAAAATAAACTTTTTAACCTTATATTAAAAAGAAAAAATGCGTATTCCCACGTACAAAATATCAACCTTGACCTACAAGCCATAAAATTTATAAAAAAAATCCAATAAATCCAAATTTCCTAGCCCCATGTACTACGTAAACTAAAAAACGCAAATAAACTGAAACATACGTAATCTTAACCTTAGTTAGTTATTCATGAAGCAATAAAAAACCATAGTAAATCGATCTTAGTATGACAAAAGCTACCCAAGTCTACCGGGGAACCAAAAGTCGTAATATAATAACACCCTATATTTCGTCCCCCTGTACCTTAAAAATGTTTCTTGTCAGACACGGAACCAGCTGGTCTATTCATGTTGTTTTTTGTTAAGAAAATATTAGGCAAGCTGACGAAACACGTGGCAAGAATACTCGTATACCCTTGTTACAGTTTCTAAACAATCGCAAGTAAATCTTTCAAATACAGTAAAATCTCCTTATTCGCGGCTTCATTAGTCTATTCATTTCCACCCAAATTTATTGAATAATTTCCGTATTCGCAGCAAATCGCTATCACGCTACTGGTCTCCAGCAGTATATCTTGAATCCCATAAAGTTATATAAAATGTCGTAATACCTATTTTCTTTCTATCTCATTTTGTTGGGTCAAAATTAAAAGATTGTAATTGACATTGATACCATTTCCAACTTAAAGATAATAATTCAAGGTAACAACCGGGCGAAATTAAAAAAAAACAACTTAATTAGTAGCCTATGTCTTCTTCAGAAGCATGTTCCATATCTATGAAAAATTTCATCGAGAACGTTGAGCCGTTCTTCAGATACCTTTGTAACAAACATCCATCCTTCCAAACATTCGCAATTATATTAGTAAGATTATTTACTTACTTTATATTGGACCTACATAGCTCTAGAGATGTATATATGTACTTGTATGTCCTTGTCTATTTCCTTATCTTATTTTCCTTGAATTCACAATCAGCATAAATTTTAAACATAAACGTCCTTGGTTCTATGTTTATCGCTACATCAAGATACTACTCCAATGTTAAAATATTTAAAAGTACATATTATTTTAATATTTTGGTAAGAAAAAGCGAACAAAAAGTTTGATTTGACTATAGCAAGGATGTATATTTATATTAATGACACTCCATGTCATTAATCTTACTTATATTATAAATGCGAATGTTTGGATAGATGGATGGATGGATGTTTGTTAGAAGGTATCTCCAAAACAGGTATCGATGATATTTGATACTGGTACAAAACATAGTATGGAAAAACACATAGGCTACTTATCGAGTTTTTTTAATTCCGCGCGAACGAAGTCGCGGACTTCAGCTAAATAAGAATGTCATACATAGTTAAACACTAATTAACACACAAAACACAATTATAATGTTACTAGTAATAATACAATTGAAGTTCATTAAAAATATTACAAGTTTTCCCGCTATAAAATTGCAACAAAATGTCATGTCATCGCAAAAAGGTTCAAAGTGCTTCAAATGCATTACATTAGAACTTGCAAGCCAGTTGCATCGTGTGAAAGTCGCGTCCTGCTCACCCCAATTACCGATCGTATTCATAGAATAACCTATGACAATAGTGATGTGCAACACAACTATCGATTGTTCGGTTATTTTAAGAACTGAAAAGTTAATTGTCGAAAACAATATGTAATTCAAAACGATAATCATCTATTGAGATTTATCACAAACGCTCAAGATAACCTAATTTAATAAATATGAATGCAAAAAGAACAATAGTCAATAGACTTCCGTCACATTATTTACCATCTGTCATTTGAATTGCATGGAACGATTCTTTAATGCAATTCTAAAATCATTTGGTCATCAAGTTTCAATTTATCGACAAAACTCAACAAATACAAGAAATTATTACAAACTAATATCTTCTGGGTAAAGGTTGTTATTGTTAAGCAATATTTTTAAATTGTCAAAGTTACAAGTTAGTTCTGCATTAATTTAAATTATTAAAAAATTGTACAATAGATAAGCAATTCAAATGTAAAAGAATTACCATAAATAATGTTCATGTTATCGACAAACATGGCACATCACTGGTCCGCACCTTGACTGCCATCTGCCGAGCGCACGTGAAGTAATTAAGGCTCGGGGGTGGCACCCTCTTGCAACTGGTCGTTTACCTCACAGGGGTTGCACCGGTCAATGTACATTCTAATTGTAATACAAAAAGGCTATCCACTTTAATGGTGAGAAAATTTTCAATGTGAACACAAACAAGAAACAGACCGTAAGTATATTAAATAGAATCAACTCCACTGAACAAACAGGCATCAAATGACTAAGGTACTAGATTACAAAATTGATTGTTTCAGGAAATTACGAAAGAACGAATATACAACACGCCAGGAACAAAATGCCAGACGGACTTCTCGATTTGGTCCTTAATTTAGTGGTATAGAAGGTTATTACTAACCAAATATTAAAAGTAATTTAGTACAATAGAATTTATTAGTAGTATACCGAGCATAGGAAATAAATAAAGGAGTCATTGAATGATCGATATAAATTAGCATCTACCTAAGAGCGCATTAAACGGGCGCTTTTTTATCGCGCGTTTAAAAAGCGTTCAAATAGAACAAATAAACTTCGATGTATCTGTTCATAAGGCAGGTTTTTTAACAGAGACGGTTGTTTGTCGCGCAATATTGCATTATGTGCGCAGGGCGATTGTCTCCCGAAAGTCGTCAAAGCAATTTTTTTCGCGGCGTTAAAAAAGCACCTAAACGCACCTAAAGTAGGATATTAAAAAAAAACTGGTTTATAGGCATATAAAATGTTGTCATTAGATTTATTATATCTTTAGTCATCATTATTTAAATTTAATTACGTAACATCCGCTTAGATCTTAGACTTCATTCATCAAACATTGTTTTACGCCCACGTTGTTTAGGGCTACACACACTAGAGTGATTAATCTGTGAGATTCCACTGCTATAAACTTGTAGAAAAATATGTTGTTTTCTCTGGTTTTTTATTTTTTAAAGTGAATGTAGGCATTATATTTTATGTTGTTTTTGATAATGAAATCTCTCATAAATGTCAACTGTATCTCGTTTCGTGGTGTAATTTTATCCAATACAAACCAATTTTGGTACAATTAATTAATGGCTTTTCACTAATACGTACGTAATAATGTTTAAATTATAAGATAAGTGACATTAAAATTTTACAATACGACTAATTTATGATCAAAGTCCCGGACATTTACTTTATAAGATCATCTTTTAGGTGTCTCATGAATGTATTTTGTACTTCACAATGTAGGTACTTTAGTGGGACCTTGTAGTCGAACCAAGGTCTCCGAGAGCACGCAATATCCTGTGAGTTCAAGGTTATTTGACAGAGGCCAAGAATTTACTGGTAAATCATATGGTACTCGGCATTGTGTAAAAAGTGTCTTTTACACTCGCCTAATACTCAGAATTATTAAAAATAAGGCACCAAACACTTCTGTCTAACCTATCCATTTATACATCCGACAGAAAAACATAGAATGCTAGTATTAGCGATTTAGTTTACTTGTCGCTATGTTATTCGTATAAACATTTAAATCAACTCTTGAAAAATAAATTGAAGAATGGAATAATTTTTATCACTAAAAGCGTTCTCGTTTTCCTGTTATGCAAATTGATTCATTAAATTAAATAACCTATTTTTTCCAAGATGAAATTTAAAGTAAAAAGAACGTCTAAATGTCTTTCTGCCGCACTTTGAATCTTAATGATGACCTAAACAGTCGCTTAGTGTTGATTATGCATTAATTTAATTAGGTGTTAATTTTTAACCAGATGGTACCAAGTAGTTTTTGAGTAATAAGTATTTTGTAGAAGTATATATCATTTCTTCGAATCTCTGGTAGGGGTGAGGTCTCCGGGCCAATTCCTACCCCCTCTTGGCCACGCCCTGGTATGGTGTGTTTGCATCAGCAGATATTTCGGGTTTTATCTGGGTTTCCCTCACCAAAAAACTTGTATTAAACCATAATCATGTCTCACGTTTTTTCAAGGAGAATGAGATAGAGGGCAATATTATCTTAGGAAAGTTTCAGCAGTGTTGAGGGACTTGAATTATCTAAACAACTGACATTTGACATCTAAACAAGTCAACCACGTGTTTTATAATACATTCATCTACTTATCTTATTTTTTTGCAAAGAGGTTCAAGCTACGAGTCTTTGTAACGCAACCCTGTGGCCCCTTTTACGTTGTGGCCCCTCAAAGTATGCTTATGGACTTGCTACAACGAAATTGCAGATATGTAGTACTTATAACCTTTCATGTACCTAACCTATTAGGTATTTTGTACCTTATTATAGTATTTCTAATGTGTAACATAATTAAGATTAAAGCTCAATATGTAGTTTATAAAAGTCTTTATATGTGGGGGGTACTCGTAACTGTTGTGGGTACTTTTGATGTATTTACTATCTTTACTTTCAGATTCTAATAATTACTTCAAAATAATTTAAAACAAAAAATACATACTTCCGTCTCTTGCTGGCTTTCGATGTGTTTTCAATAGGGAAATTGAAGGATTCGCCAAAAATCCGATATTGCAAGTCGTCTTCTTCATTGCTTTGAAATTGCATTTCTTACACACTTTATTACTATCAGTTGTTACTAAAAGCACTTTTATCATTTGACCTTGGAATCATCGTCACATTACTAAACAATAACACTTCTAATAGTAACGTGCGAAAACATTATAAATTTATTATTACCGACAAATTATAATTGTTTATTTAACGCGGACGCGACGAATCACGACTGCTATGGCGCGCGACGCCCTACCCGACTGACGAAAACGCGGGCGAAGCAAGGCTGGCAGCGCGGGAAGCGGGAACCGGCATGTTTATCACTCTATCCCTTTCTCGCTTTAAACAAACTATGAATTATAAACAATATCTTTTACCTTTTTTTTAATCAAGATTCAAACTCCTTAAAAATGTATTGCTAACTTATTAGTACTTGCATTTACAAAATGTAGATAATAAAAACCTCGCCCCTTCTAAAATTTCACTGTATTAGATCTAATTTAAATATGAGGCACAATTTTCGTTTTAAAACAAAGCAATAAATTCGAGATCCGGAAACTTTTACGTATTGTATTGTCGATAAAAATTTAAGATATATAGATATATCCGGTTTTTCGAGTCACTATTGAGCAGAAATCAAGTAATTTTTATAATGACATCAGCAGACTCGGCAGGCGAGGCGGCATGCACCGGAAAGACCACTTCCAGGTTTCAGATAAGGATATGTCATATTTTTTTAAGTTCACGATCATGCTATTTTTATTTACACCACAGGACGAATTATTCTAACACATTGCAATGACTACAGTAAACAATAAAAACTGAAAATTTACATATGGCAATATTGATTGACAACCCTTTTGCCCTGAAAACGAATAAAGTCAAACTTCAAATGATTAACAAATCTGTTTATTAGTACACAAGTACTTTGACACTTTGATCCTTTGAGATGATAAACTTTCAGACCTAACTCAAATACATTGTTACTCCAAGGAAGGTGCGTACTAAATATAAATCGAAAATAAGACGACCTCTACGACCCGGAAGGTAGATAACATATTTTCTACGTAACCAATGTTAGATAAAACTTCTCAATGAAAACAGGATGTTCATGTTTACGAATTTTTAGAACAATCGCATGTTTTGTCAGGACTGTTGTTTCCGATTGCCGTTGCACTTATATTGAGAAATATGGTTGTCTCTGTTAATTTCAAAGTGAAGGTAAGGGTGTCAAAACATGTATCACAGTCAAAATTCGAAACCCACATTAAAATGAATGCTTTATAAACAAAATCCTTAAGTTACTAAACATGTTTTCTCTCATGTTGTTCTCTCTGACAAAACAGAGATAGCGATATTTTTTTAATTGAAACGCACTGAGAACTACAAAAATATATATCTAAATACTTACTCTTCTTTAACGATGACGTAATCTTCTTCGGCCTCAGTTGAAAGCTTTGCTTGCAACGCCTTTAGCCTTTCCTTTTGGAATTGAAGATATGATTTCGTTTTGTCTTCCTCCACACTGGAATAAGCGAAATATTTAATCTATGGTTGTCAGATAGTACTATCAAATTAAAAAGGTGATAGGGCCAGTAGAACTACAGTAAAATAATATATATTTGTAATCCAAGTCTCTTGAAAAATTTTATAATTAATAAAATACAGTCTAACCCGAATACGCGACAACTCGATACGCGAGAAAACTATAAGAAAATGACATTGTCCGGTCTCGACGGACGACCTCCAAAAGCGAGAA
>NW_013531079.1:2467251-2478580 GCF_000836235.2 Papilio xuthus | reverse complement strand
TCGTATGAATTAACGGCATATCATTGCATAATCGCAAAAGAGGCTACGACATTGAACGCAATAGGGAAGCATATAGCTTTATGTTAAGAAAAATTAAACATACAAGAGTCTTTATTACCCATGTTTTAGTAAACACTAAAACAACATGTCAAAATATAATTTGAAAAAGGAATCCGTTAAATATTTAAAGATCGAATTCGAAGTAAAAACGTTATGGTTAACGGTGTTCCGTGACCCATCTGACGTAAATATATTTTTACGCGCTGTATCGCAAGACGAAGTTATAATTTTGTAACAAAGCATTGAACATAAAGAAAACGCTTCTATGGATGCGCTTGTGAATGAGAAAGACACGTCTTTGATATAGATATCGTGCTAACTTTGTGGTTATAATGACAACAGTATTGATCGGACACATACCTTGACTGATTATTTTTGTCGTTCTCCATAACATCTCTTTTCATAGGAAATTGCATTTAGAAAGGGAGTATTTAAAATATAACCCACGAAAAACTTATAACTTATCATATATTCGTTTAAATTGCACAATAGTCTCGTAAAAATATATAAAAAATTTAGTAAAATAACCACAATTCGTTAACATTCGTTACAATCAAAAGCAGATTTTTCCTCTTTCAGTCTTGTTTACGCTAATCATAACAAGTAAGAGAGAGACACAAAATAGGAACAGTGAGTAAACTTATCAGAATGTTAGCAACGTCCAGCGCCATCTTTAAAAGGATGTTGAATATTTTCAATCATAGACAAAATGTTACCACTGCAAAAACAAATTGCTTATTGGAATTCGAATAAGAAATTCATATTTCGTCGATTTATAAAAAAATGTGTGTACTAAAGTATTCATTTTAAGGCAGGCTTGGCTTCTAGTTCGATTTTTTTGTCTAATTAATTTAACAACTAACAAAACAGTAAAATTAGTTTTGTTACTAAATACCAGAGACGATGTTGTATCTTTATATCTATTGCAATAGCTTTTCATTCTATTTATTCAACAAATTACCTTATTTTATAATATTTACCAATTAATTAAGTATTTTAACGTTAAAAAAGGTCTTGCAAAAACATTTATATCATGTAAAATCAACGATATAAATAAATTTTATTTATTGTATATCAGCGTGAAACGTTCGTATCAAGCGAGCGATTATTCCGTCTAAATCTAGAATGTTTACATTTTAGGGGAATTAAAAATTAAATATTAATATACAAATTTAATCTTATAAGATTCAAGGATAGAAAGGAATATAAAGTTTGTAATTTGTACACATTTCCTTGGATGCAGGGATGCAGGTAAGAAATGAATCGTTGTAAAAAAACCTTGCTATTGTGATAGCTTATCAACGACCCTTAGTTCGTTAATTCTTATTCTGTAAACAGGCAAGCGAAACTTTTATAATCTGTGCTACAAATTGAACGCAAACGGAGATCCTCCATCTTGAAAATTGTGTATCTATCTCACTCATAACTTTCTCTATAATTTTTGGGCTATTTAAAAAAAAACATAATGCATATGAATAAATTGTGATTTAAAAATGTATTATTTCTTTCATTTAAAGTTTGGATTATAAATAAACAACAATGTAATCTAGTTAATTTAAGTATGTAATTAAAAATTTACAATTTATTTGTATTCATCATGAAAACACACCCCCCCCCCCGACAACGATGTCCTCCGCCATTAAACCAAATAGTATATAAAATAAGAGACGGGACTCTAGACTAATTAGATACACAAACGGAGAATAAAAATTTACATTTTCAATGCTAGCAATATTATGAACAAGTCTACGTTGTTACAAACCTAAAAAAATCTATCTGTCAGTTTCCTTTTTGACGTTTGAAAGTATTATTTGAGGGACAAATAAAACTATTTCGTTAATTGCAACTTTAATTTAATCTTCTGACTAAAGCGAACATATTTTAAGAACGCAACATAATGCTCATTGCTTTCGTAATAATACCATTATTGTTTAGTTCACCAACAAAATACCCCAACTATAATAAATGCTTATTTGTTCCAGTTTGTTTATTTGACAGCTCATATTTTCTGATAGAACTGGAGTAGTAGTGCCACTCTCGTCGGGAGAAATAGAATAGCACTGGAAAGAGATTAGCTCCTATCTGTTGGTAAAATATTTAGAAAATTGCTAACAAGACGATATGCATTGGAGCAAAACAAATCGTCATCATCAAGCTCACTATACGGACACACTATATTCCACTGAGGAGCTCGAAGCCTACCTTTAAGAATGCGACTAGGTTTTATTCAACAACGCAGAGCCAGTGAGGGTTGGTTGACTTCACACATATCTTTGAATTTCTGTGCAGTTGTATGCGATTTGTAATTACAGTAAGAATGTCGGATGGATGTTATCATGAAATTCGAAGAACGCATTACTATATAGCGGAGATCGTACCTGGATATGTAAAATATGATCCGGTCAAGCGCCAACTGCACTGCCGATGCTCCAAATAGTCCCCTAACCCAAACTTTTCCTATCAAAACATTGCAAATGTAAAAGTCATGTTAAATATAATGTAATGTATAAATAGAATACAATATTTAAGTTTTACTTCTCAAATAAATTCATAAAATTATCATGAACCTAAAGATTCCGCATATTAACTCTTTTGTTATTACTATTCTCCATAGATGTGTAACCTATAGATTCCTTAACGAGGAAAAATAATGAGCTTAGGAGGCATCATTTTGGGGAAAAGTACCTGTGTTGAAATTTAAATTACTTGTAAGAAAATTGTATACAATCTGTTTATTTTTTATTACTTAGTTAAAAAAAAGTTTAAGATATTATATAAGTTGCGATATTTGTAAAATCCAAATTTAATAATTTAATTTTGTTTCATATTTTTCACTAAATGGTATTTCTTTTATCTTTTGTACTTGATACTTAATTCCCTATATTTTAGTATATTTTTATTTTCTATACACTGCATTTCCCAATTTCGAGAAAATCTTATTATGTAAGTGTATATTTTATATTAAAGTCTAATACATATTTCTAAAAATTGTCATAATATTAACATCTAACTAATATAAAGCACTAAATTATAATATAAATAATGTATAGGTTACACATCTATATATCAATATTGACATTAATATGCTAGTGCATTTCCTGCAACATGGCGACTCTTTTTTAGATTTGCGGTTAAACTACTCCATATAATAAGTTATTTTTCAAAATTTAATTTAGAATTACAATATTTCAAACAATCAAACTTTGTAGCACAGATGTTGCAGCGACATGCAGTCAGTAATTCTGAAGCAGATTCCTTCATTTAATAATTCTGTAGAACTTGAAGAGGTGCAGTTATTCATCTGCAACAGAATGAAATTGTAATTAATTGATTCAAGTGTACAAAATAATCAAATTAATTATTGCTTTTCACCTAATTACATACCTTATTTAAAAAACAACTGGTTTTCTTGGATTAAATGGATCTCTCCCCATTTACTTACAAAACTTCTTTGCAATTCTCTACAATGATGGAACTCGCAAATCATGTAAAAAATGATGATTAGTTTTTACAGGTACAGATAGGAACTTTTATTGCCTGCACATTTTTGTGAAATGTCTATGATAGAATCATAAATCAAATTAGTTTGAAAAACTTGTCATGACATGACCAATTTACAGGTTGATCTACAATATTTGAAACAATAATAGAGAGATATTCTACACACAACCTAAATAATGTTTAAGTTAATTTTTATTATTGAATCTTTTTCATGTTTCGAGCAAACCATATTATACTAAATATCAAGCCAATTTAAAAGGTTAAAATTGTTCAAATAATTGCTGGAACTATGTGCTTTGGGAATTATTATTAATACTTAATATTTACCACTTACCATGTAGAATTTGGCATATGTCTTGTACTTACTTTTATGTTATTTTCATCAATTTTTGTTGTAAATTTACTTTTCAGCAATCAGCAAAAGGTCTTAAGTTCTAGTTCAACATTTAGTTCTTTTAAATATGAATAGAATGTAAAATTATATCTTTATTCAAATTCTATTTCTGTGAATCCATAGATTATGTTTTCTACTGCTTTTTACTTGTTTCACACCTAAAAACAGAAAGTATTAAAAATTGATAAGTTGTTCATATAATGTTCTTCCTATGTAGTTAATTATAACTGTAAAGCTTATTCTTATAATTTAATAAGTTACAAAAACTTCAGAGGTTGGATGTAACTGCTGGTAACTTAGTTTAAATAGAAAAATAAACTATTACAGATATCTTTATTTTTATTAAATCACATATTGTTGATGTGTACTTTTTAATAATAAATTTCGGTCAATTTGTCATTGGAAAGTGAGTCACACTCCCATTTTAAAGTCCGACCCAAACACAACAATAAACAAAGTCTTTTAACATTTGAATAATAATTTTATTTGGTACAAGTTTTCATAAAATCAATTTTAAACTTTAGGAAATAATCACCATGAGTATTATTGCTATGAAGATTGCTGAAGATGAATATATTACTATGAAGATTTTTTTTCGGGGTCTTAATTTATTTCAGTGAGATAATAAAATTGTTTCATATGTTTTCAGTTTTGTCACAGGTATGCTTTTCTAGAAGTTTATTGGAAGAAGTTTTTCTAGAAATACCTTCAAACAAACATATCCATCAAATCATTCGCAATTATAATCTGACTAATATTATAAATGCGGTTGTTTGAATGGATGGATCAATGTTTGTTTGAAGGTATCTCCAGAACTAGTCTAGTCTGGAATAACACAGGCTATTGATATGAAAAGAAAGGGACATGGTATGAAAAAAGTGAGAGAAATGTTATGTCTAAAAAAACTTACAGCAAATCTACTCAGCAATGAGACAATGATAGGCACAATTCCGCTCTTCACAAGCTGTCGTTTGACGTCATCGTTGCCAGCCAACGTTGTTATTCTAAAACAATAACAAAGTTATATTACCATGGAAACAAAGAATATATAAAATCAATTATAAATGGCAACCAAAGTTAAAACGCAAAGTTACTAGTACTCATAACTAATTTACCTTTCTCTTGCTGTAAGATATCAGTACGAAAAAAAAAACAGAAAAAGAAAAATTGCCTAAAGATCCAAGCATATTAAGCATAAAATTCAACCAAAGACCTTTCTGAGACGAAGAAGAACATTACAGGTAGAAATCTAAATGGAACAAGTCAAGAAATGGCTGCAATAGAAAATGGAAACTATCTATCCTTTAGTGACAATAATACTGAATTAAAAACAATACAATATTGGCAGAAACATAATCAAGACGTACTAAAAGATGATATCATAAATGAAACAGATCGTAACACTGCCATCACTAAAAACTGCATAATCAAAGTAAATCAAACATCTTGTAATGATTTTAGTGATAGTACGGATCAATTAAAACATAGAGCAAGACATATAAACTATTGGAAGACAGAATTAGAAAGAGCTTTAAGTGACATTGACGTAGAAATAAACGTATTAGAATCGTTAAGACAACAATTAAAAAATGCTATCGATATATTAAGAATACCTGAATATATCAATGAAGAATGTTTAAATTTAAGACGTAATAGAATGGAAACAGACGCAATATACGATGAACCACAAGACGCGTTATTCAACGAAACAGTATTAATAGAAAATATTAAAAGAATTCATAAAGATTCTTTGAGAGAGATAGAAAATCAAATAAAAATGAACATGGCAGCTAAAAATACATTAGAAAAAGATTGGAGCAACAAACATTTAGCATTTAAATATGAAACTATAAACAGTGAATTAAAAACAAAATCTGAAAATGTGAAAACATCAGGAACAACAAGATTATGTGAAGGACAATCTGACGTTCAATCATGGGAACATTTCACACAATCAGGATTGGAACAATTCAAAAGTGCGATAAAGAAATCTAAAGAATTAAGAATAAAAATTAATGCGGTATTGATAAACACTGCAAGGGATTTACGTTCACAAGACATTAGAGTCAATAAAGCGTTAAGCGACAGAATCGCTCGTACAGAACAAGTAAAAACAGAATTAGAAAATCAATTAAAACTAACATTAGGAAAGATAACAGAGACGGAGAATATTCTGGAAACTCTACACGAGGAAATATTAAAAGTATCACAAAGGGTACAAGTTGCTCAAACAAGATTGAACACTAAATATATAAGACCTAACGTCGAAAATTGCAGAGAAGGTTCCCTCTTCGGTTTAATAGACGAAGTACGAGATCTAAATAATAGTATGACATTATTACAAAACAGAATGTTGGAAACACAGAAATTACGAGCTAATTTAATACATAATAGATCTAAAATAGAAAATGAAATTATAGTAAAAAAGAAATCTCTATATATTGATAATGAAAGATGTTTATTTATAAGATCGCATTATCAATCTGCTGAAAAACTGTGTGGGTTTTAAAAGCTTATAAAATTAATAAACATATATAAAAACGGCTAAACACTCACGTATATTCGTCCGGTGGCACCGACTACGGCCGGCCAAATACAGTGAGGTGGGGGCCGCGTCCGCGCAATAATACCAGTCCCACTCACCCTGATGAAGGACCCCCGATGAGCTCGAAACTAGTTGGTGCCACCGGACAATTATACGTGAGTGTTTAGCCGTTTTTATAAGTTTAGTATAATGTCTCACGAAAGTTTGAATAATCTTATAAAATTGATTATAATACAATGTAAGTATAAAATAAACTTTTAATCTTTGGTTAATTTTTTAATACTCATAACAAACGATTTAGGTAATTGTAATCTACTACTGACATACGTAGTTATCCGAAACAAACATGTTTTATACATGAAATCCACACAAGAATCTCCTAGTGAAATTAAAAAAAGCCCAAGTTACTCCCGCACATATAAGCTACCTTCTAGTAAAAGTCCCGCCATATTTTTTCCAGATATTACGGATATTACCCAAAACAAACGGACAGACAGACCCACAGATAAACTAAAAAAAATGATTTTTGTTACACGCAACTTATATATTGTTAGAGATTTTTTTATCAGCATTACATACAGACATACAAATCTAACTTATATTATAAATACAAAAGTTTGGATAGATTTATATTTGTTAGAATTTCCGAACTGGTAGTGCTGAAATTTGGCATAGATGTAGAACATACCCTGGAAGTACACATAGACTACTAATTAAGTTTTTTCTAACCCAACGCGGAGTCGCAGGCAACAGCTAGTATATACTCACAGCTTAGTGGCTTGATGTACAACGGTGACGTCATCGTAGTTGTCAGCCAGCACAGTGAAGAGAGCAGCAGCGCCGCGCTCCGCCGCCACCGCGGACAGCTCGTGTCGCACCAGCAGGCACGCGATTGTACACATCACATCACTTACCAACGGTGGCTTCATGTTATCTAACACAAATATACTTCACTAGAACATGGAATATTCTAGAAATTACAAGCACAAGAGGAATCTAATACTTGGATTCAACGATGGCATACATCAACCACGACCACAGACAAGTTTCAAGTGGAAGCAATTCTCTGTATAGTCTGATGAATGCATTCCGGAAATCTAATTTTACTCTTCTTCAAGGACAAATGAGAAGAATGGAAGAAGAGGATTAGGCGGTTTGGAGAAGGATACCATACACAAGGCAACCCTCAAGTTAATAGTATTTATGTGTTTCGTCTGATAAGTGTGTGTGCGGGAGGACAAATTCTATTTCTCTTCTTCTTTATCCCATTTTCCAAATAAGAAATGGTGGGATGGGTAAATTAATGTCTCATCGGTCTATTAAACCATCCCAACCCCATCTGTATCCTTTTAACTTATTCAAAATGTCTATGGGCAGAGATCACTTTCCAGAAAATTATTATTTATATTTCTAAAATAATTAATCTAAGATATTGTAAAATAATCTTACTTTCAAGCAATCTAGTCAACGTATCAAGAAGCTCCGCGCCAAGTTCACGAGCATGTTCGTGAGCTTTGCCAAACTCCACGCGCAAGTCGTCGTCTAAAGTCAACTTTCTGATAACTTGTAGGCATTCACTTATTAACTGAAATACACAAACTATTATTACTTTGAGTTGATAATTGTTCACTAAGACCTTTAACATATATTAAGCAACTGACTTTGTAGCCTAAGACATCGGCTTCATGGATTTAAAAAAAAAATCAAAGTCTATGTGTTCTTCCAGACTATGTTCTACATGTATGCCAAATTTCAGCGAAATCCATGCAGCCGTTCTGAAGATATCTTCAGTACTTCAGAGTACAAACGTCCATCCATAAATTCTCATTTATAATATTAGTTAGATTGTGCCAGTTACTTTTCTTTCAGTGACATTTAAATTAATTTAAAAACATTTGTTTTTTTTAGTTTGATTTATTCTAAACGGGTGAAATATCCTTGTTGGCTAGTTCATCGCAAAATCTATTTTAAGTTACTTACCTCTATATTATTAGTTTTATTCAATAAATTGTTCAAATTCCGTCCAATGCCAGCACCAAATATCATCTGTGTGTTCATTTCATGTTTAACACAACACACAGCGGTCCATTTTAATGTTGCTATTAAAATAGATTCATCTTCTATTTCATCTAGATTTCTGAAATCAAAATTTATCTCAAACTAAGCTAGATCTAGACTGGATACTACTGTGAATAGTAACTGAGTGTATCCACCGTTGAAAATTTTTTTTTGAAACATGTTACCACTTCTAAAATAATGTTTCAATATCAGTGTTGCCACAGTACAAAATGTAATAATTAAAATGAAATTGTATGGTAGCTATATTTTTTTTTTCTCTTTAAATTCAGTCATTTTTCACGAGCACCAAAAAAGTATCAAACATGTCAAACTTACTTTTTAATAATTTCAACACCTTTTCTATCCAGCAAATCTGGTTGTGAATTCATTAAAGCGATCAATGTGTTTATTACTTTTATAATAGAAGCAGCATCTTTTTCATTATTAACATTCAAGTAAGATTTCTGTTTTAAATCTAGTAAATTTATAAGCGCAGGATAAATACCCTCTTTGCCTGCTCTTACTCTATGAGCAATATCTTTTTTGCATTCTCTCTGAAAATTGAATAATCTTTGTACATTTTTTTAAGTGTATGATGTCAAACATAAAATCACACCTTATTTCACTAAAATTGCTGCTTGTTAGCCCCCTTCTGTTATAAAAAAAAATAGGAGTTATTATTGCCCATGGGCATCTGCTACAAGTTAAAAAGTAACAGATGAATGCATTTAGGCAATGGTCTACAGTTAATGGACAGAGGAGGGACTCATAATAAGATGGTCTATTCCTCATTGGTATGGGAAGGCTTGCCATATCCACTTTCCCCTTCCCATCCTTTCCTTATATGAAAAGAGGTAACTTTATACTATTAATTTACAAAAATTTATTCTATACTGAGACCAGAGAGCAATTTTGTTTGTAATTTACAATTTTGCAAAGCACGAATAGCCTAATGGTTACAAGTACAAATTTCTAATCATGTGGTCGAGAGTTCTAATACTAGAGGTTACCTTGAATGGTGCAAGTAATATTAGTAAATAATCAAAAAATCTGCTAATTCTTAAAAATATAGAAAAATTATCAATAGAAAATAGTTACCATCAATATATCCAATTGTTCCAAGATTGGTTCATCATTGTTTTGGGCTGCATTTGACAACTCCTTGAGTTTTTTAACAGTTATACTCACTTGATGTTCTTCACCAGTGTTTAAATTTAGATCTTTGATAATATTAGATAAATCCACACCCTGTAAAATAAATTGTATCTATTAGGAATAGTGGGTTTTATTATTTTGTTCCTTTATTCAGCAGAACTATGTATGAGGTGTTATTTAACTTTAATTCTATTAATTATAATTTAAAACAATAAAGATTTCATGAATTTTAGTGTTATTTTTATTTGGGAATTTATTTTACCTGTGCTTCAAATTGAGCAATTGCTTCTTTAATAGCGTCCTCGGGGCTCATATCAAATTCATCCATATTCTCCTTTACAACGTCATCGTAAGTTTCCTGAGTTATCACACGAACCATTTTTACGTTCTAATGAAGTATTTTAGTTATTTTAATTCACAAGATACTTTTTTTCACTGTTAATCAAATTCATTTGAACAGCCGGTGATTCACAGAAGTTTTGAAAACAATTAATTCTTTTTGATATACATGACATTGACAATTGACAAGCTGTCATAGTAAACTGAGCTACTGGAAAAGACTTGTAAATTTTACACATGGTGACATTTCGTGTAGGTAGACCTTATACTCTTTGATTTAGGCTTTCAATATAAAAGAAAGCTACTGAAAAAGACTTGTAAATTGGTAGATTTATGGCAGTTAAATTTGTGACAGATCATTAATTTATTTAGGGCACCTTAAATTTGTATTTCAAAAATAAAATATAGCAACTTATTTATCATGTTATATAGTTTAAAAACTAAATTGTTCTAACTTAAAAAATTAAATTATTTTTAAATTATGCTATTATTAAAAATATAAACAATTTTTTGATACTTAGAATACGTTTTTCGTTGTATCATTATTGCGTTACGTATAATATTACGTAGTCAAAAAATTGACAAATTATTGAGTAATTGCTTAATAAAAATTATTAAAATTTGACCATTAAATTAATATTTAAATCCATTAAAGCATTTAAATGGAGCAATTATTTACGTTTTTTATTAATTAAGAAAATGTTTAGCAAATAATCATAAAATTGGATCTGGAAATAACCAGAGAAATAATTGTAAATTAAACATAATTGAAAGATACATACTATTTACGTTGTTCAAAAAATGTCTAATTTCATTAATTAAATTACATAAAACTAATATATGTACTGAATTTTTCATTTTTCATGCTAATCGCGTGCATACAATTCCTGGACATAATCATGTTCAAGCTATTATTTAAAATTAAAAATAATTGAAATAGAAAAAACATGGCAGTGACACGTGGTTAGACTTAAATGGCGTTTGCATTGACTTCTTTTTCATCAACACTGTAAAGAGGTCCATAAAAATATGAAACCTCCTTGGATGAGATGCTACGTGTTTGCGTGCATTAAATTCATGATATGAATGTGTCCGGGATGATCAACTGTTACAGAACAAGAAAACTTCTCGTCACAACAAAGTTTCTTTGCATTCACACCGGATAATTTTATGCAAGCCAAAATTTAGACGTAATTCCAAGCAGGACATTCAGGTTACGGTAAATAATTGATCAATAGGGTAGACACGACAAAATATTAAAATTGAGCCATTCTAAA
>NW_013531079.1:2430349-2463605 GCF_000836235.2 Papilio xuthus | reverse complement strand
AGAAGAAGAAGAAGAAGAAGAAGAAGAAGAAGAAGAAGAAGAAGAAGAAGAAGAAGAAGAAGAAGAAGAAGAAGAAGAAGAAGAAGAAGAAGAAGAAGAAGAAGAAGAAGAAGAAGAAGAAGAAGGGTATACATATATATACCGTATATATATATATATATAGCGGAGATATATATAGCGGAGATATATATATATGCGTTCTTCGAATTTCTTGATAACATCCATCCGACATTCTTACTGTAATTACAAATTGCATACAACTGCATAGATATTCAAAGATATGTGTATTTCTCCCGACGAGAGTGACACTACTACTCCAGTTCTATCAGTAAATATGACCCAAAGAGTATAGTAAGTATACTATAGAAAGAGGGGCAACTCGCACGAAGTCGTGGATCCACGGCGATTGTGGCGCTCCATGCGTATAATCGGTGAACTAATTTTTTTTTTGGTATCTATATACGTAGGCACGCATATTTAGCTCACTATAGTAATAACTAATAAGTGGGAATCTAATTAATAAAGTTAAAATTAACATTAAATCAATGTTCAAAAATAATATACCCACTTATGTAGTTATTAATATAGTTAGCCGATATCAAGTAGCCTCCTATGAAATACCTATATTAAAATGATCCTATTATTGGGGAAATAAAAACAAAATATTGTAAAATTTTATAGATTTTTTATTATATTTCTACATAACTTAATTTTAAATTTATGCAAGTACAGTCAGCGTCATTTAGATCGTCACAGATAAGATATGCAAATATATAGGTACACCAAAAGTAATCAATTATATCGGTACAACAAAAGCCTTCAAATTAATAGATACATTCACCCTGCTCTAATACATCGGTACATACACAGCGTCAAATATATGAGTACATGCAAGGTGCCCATAAATATCGTAGCAGCCACAGCGTCATAAGTAACGAAGCAGTCAAGGTGCGCAAAAATATCGTAACATTTGACAAAATTGTACTCTATCTCTATACACTTGTAGTACAATTTTGAATAAACTACTTCTGTTACATTCATTTGACACTTTGTATTAACATTATAGGTTGTCCGGAAAGTTCGTTCTGATTTTCGATAGGAAGCTTACAATAGACTGTAGT
Source organism: Papilio xuthus (assembly GCF_000836235.2). NCBI lineage: Eukaryota > Metazoa > Arthropoda > Insecta > Lepidoptera > Papilionidae > Papilio > Papilio xuthus. The sequence continues at coordinate 2,462,484 of NW_013531079.1, read as the reverse complement.
TGAAGTGGGTTCATTTTCGGATTTCCACCATTATCAAACGTCACAAAAATTTCTATATTGTACTGACTGACTGTACATATACATCAATGACTTTCAAGATATCAGCTCAATATTGTAATTTTTAATGTATATTTTTGAAAATTACATTTACGGTAATAAATAGTATAGCACGGTCACAAAAGAATGCATACCCTGTAATTAAAATCAAACCTTAAAATTTTTTCAGTCACATGCAAGCTGGCAACTCGCAATTTGTAGTTATTTGCAAGTTTAAACACTCTGAACATATTCTCTTACTTACAACATAGGCAAGCACATTTTCTTTACAAAAAAAAATTACAAATAAAAAAACATATTTTTACATATACACATATGGACCCACCTAATAATTTCAGACACATCAGTTTATGGATCTATAATTCCAGTGATTGACACACATTTTCTAAACATCACTGACCGTCTCTCAGGATGGGGAAAGCCTTGTACATTTGCACCTACAACAAACAAACAGAATGTGATTTCCTGTCAAGTATAGGAACTGATATGTAAAATGTATTAGAATTAGGGCACCATTCAATATGATTTTACCGCAAAGTATAAATCACAATGGTGCTAAATAAAAACTATACCAAAATACGAAAATATTTAAATGTTTAAATGAGTCTGACGTGTGGGAATAATATGAGAATTTTTATTGTATTGTAACTTACCATAAGCAGTCCATCTAAAACACAGTTTCATACAGCGTCCTTTTTCATGAAAACATATTTTAATTAAAAACAAAATGAATGAAACAACATTTAACTAAGAATACAAGAACAGAAATAGAAATACGAAAAAACGTAGCGGTTTGATGACACATGAATGTCTCGATGACACAAATTATGTTTCTTCTTAGCCATGAGATGAAATGATGTTTACCAAGATTTAAAAGGTGGCGCCACTTTCCATACAAATCGTCCTTCTTCTAAGTTTCCACCCCCTGATATGACCTATGTTTGTAAAAATATATTATATAACATGTAACGCAACTATAACTATAACTATTTAGCAATTGAAAAATATAATAACTTAAAAATATATATACATAAACTTATTATTGAATTACTTAACTCTATATTAATTATTAAGTCACTAATTAAATTAAAATTAATCTACCAAAATAATACTATAAACTATGAACTAAAACTAAACCAAACTAAATAATATAAAAAATCGATCCCAAATCGCTGCGGTCGCACGGTAGGGTTCCCAAGAGGCTGGCGGCATTTCCCCGTTGGATGGCCAGGCTCAATCTTTGCCCGAAATGCGCGACAGCCCTTGGATCCCCTGAGGCGTCGATGAGGTGTGCGGAAATCTCCTTAAACAGGCGACGGGCTTCCGCACCCCAAGGCCGAAGGTCTCCACGGCAAAAGGCGCAAATATATACGGATCTGCCAACGCCGCATATTTACGCCTCTTATTGATTTTGGCTGTCGCCGCAGCTGCGCCGGCTTTACGAGCGGTCGCTCTCACGTGGGATGGAGCAACAGTGTCCACGCATGTGGCATCCCACACGAGTGACCGCCCGTTTTTCCACGGAATGAGGGTCATACCGTCGGGCCTCTTGCCATCATCTCGGACGATGCCATTGGGTTCAAGCACTGCCGGCACGCCGGAAGAGGCAAGGGCTCGACGGATGACATCATTTAAGGCGGCATGGCGCGGAATGCGTCCTGCACTGCGACGACATGCTAAACCGTGATGACCAAGAGGATCGACGTCTACCCCACACCGACAGCGATGGGGTTCGTTCGTCCGGGCCCCTAGACGTAAGCTCACCGCCAAACTAAACGATGGAATAGCATTTAACCAGTATCCTGACTCTGGCTCACAACTGGCCAAGAGACGAGACCGCTCCGCTTCGCTTTCTGAAGACTCTACCAGATGATTTCGTATCTTCAGAGAGGCTCGTCCCAGTGAGGCTGCGAAGCCAGGTTCAGGGGTAGGTCTGGACCAGTTGCACTAAGCCAGGTATCCCTGGCCTCGGCCAAACAGGCAAACTCTACGCCGCAGAGCGACGGGCCTAGTATGCTACCAACGAGGATAACCGAGCTATGAACCGAGGACAGGAAGGCTGGCAGTGCTACACTTGAAATTTTTCGTATTCCAAGACCACCACGGCGAATCGGTAAGGTTGCTTGGGCCCAGCATCTATCGTTTAGAGGACAATTAAATGTGCCGTTTAACGCTATTCTTACCGTGTCATCTAAACGAGAGAGAAGGTCATTGTGGGCCCAAAGCGGTGTACAGCGAAGCGTATAGGTAGTCTTGGGCACAAAGAGACAGAATTTTATAATAAAATATGCCATGTGAGGATTTATGTCTTTTAGGCGGCTGGAAGATTCCTGAAATTTTAATATTTGATCCTCTACAATTGACCTATTAAATAAACAAACTGGAACAAATAAGCATTTATCAATGTTGCGTTCTTAAAATATGTTCGCTTTAGTCAGAAGATTAAATTAAAGTTGCAATTAACGAAATGGTTTTATTTTTCCTAAATTGTTTTCCCTCGAATAATACTTTCAAACGTCAAAAAGGAAACTGACAGATTTTATTTTTGTAGGTTGGTAGCAACGTAGACTCGTTCATAATATTGCTAGCATTGAAAATGACAATTTTTATTCTCCGTTTGTGTGTCAAATTAGTCAAGAGTCCCGTCTCTTATTTTATATACTCTTTGACCTGATAAGCTGATAAACAATTTTTGACGTATTGTGAATATGAGTCATCTTTGTTTACGTTATGTTATGAAATGGTTATGAAACATTTTTCTTCGAAACCTCGATAAAAACTAGCATAATTTTTTTATTAACTATTAACAATATTAACTATTTTAAAATATTTTTTTTATAATTTTTCCGGTAACTTAAAGTTTTGACCAAGTTTTGACGCTTGTTGCTTTTTAATGTTGGCAACAATTTTATAGCTGATCTTTGACAGCACATCATTTACTACAGATAAAATGGCGGTTGTTATATTAGGAAATACAGGAATCTTTCCAACAAGTTAAAATTTTGTGGGTGTAGAAAGGAGCTTTCAAACAAATTTATTCTGATCAATGGTGTTTAGTGTTATATGTCCATAGCATTATGGACAGTTAACGATATCTATTTGCTTCTATAAAAATAGTACTTTATCTCATAACAATATAGCGGTAGGAGACCGCATTTATTTACGAAATAGTTTTTCAATAATAAGTGAAGTATTACTTTAGTAGTTTGATTGTTTACGTAAGTTATGATGTATTTTATGTGTTAATGCTTTTTGTATAACAAGATTACGTCGAGATGTGTTTGTGAGCCTTTTCCCTCTAAAATGGATGAATCTGAGGAGTTCAATACGCTAGCCTTTGAAAAGAAACTTTCTCAGTTGAAAGATACTCAGGAGAGTATCCAATCATTATCTTCGTGGTGCTTAAAACAACGTGATCATCATAAAAAGATTGTTTCGAGCTGGTTGAATGTTTTGAAACGGGTTAAAGTGGAGCAAAGATTAGTGTTGTTCTATCTCGCAAATGATGTGATCCAATATAGTAAAAGAAAGAATTATAAATTCGTTGAAAGTTGGGGATTAAATTTACAGAAAGCTACACCTCTGGTCAGGTAAGTTTTGTAAATAGATTGATTTTTAGTATAGTTCAAGTCTGTTCAACAATTCGGAATATAAATATTCCCTTTTTTGTTTTAAATGAAATGGACATTGAAATAGAGACCTTACTGTAATATGTCCTTCTTGAATTGTATAAAAAGTGCAAGCTAAGGTTTGTAGATCTTATTACTAATCTAAGAGGTTAAATTTAATTAAATGTTTTTGATTTAAAAATCTAAGTTTGTTTTTTGTCCAAATTTAATAACTAAAGTTATCAAAAGATGCTTACCTGAAAAAAATTAAGATTAACAAGTGAAACATTATTAAAACAGAATTTTATGTAAATAAAAAATTAATTTTAGTAATTTAAAATTTCTGATTCAGGGATGAAAAGGTTCGACCGAAGATATTAAGGATATTTAAAATTTGGGAACAAAGATCAGTTTATGATGATGAATTCCTATCTGATTTGACCGGGCTGCTCAGTGCAGGACCTGGTAAAAAGGCTGATGATGATCCCCTGGATTTTCAAGTGAGAACTGTTATATTGTAAACAAGATTTTTCACTGCTCAGTGGGTCGTTAACTTGTTAGTAACACCTATGATATGCATTTGTAAAAACTCATAATATGGGAATGTACAGTACCCCTTTAAAGTATAGAAAAAGGTATAGACAAGAAAATGATGCAAATTTTTAATCTCTTTCTTTTTTACCCAACTGACAAATTGGTCTTTTTGTGTATATATAAGTTTGTTTTTATGTATGTGTATGCATAATAGCTTTTGTATTATTTGACTAAGTTTCTACTTTTGCAGCCACAGCAATTAGTGAACAAAATAAAGCAATGCACAGTACTGGAGATGGATACAGATTTAAGGTTGAAATTTATACATGAGAGTCATTTACAACTCTCGGATTCTGATGCGTTACGAGCTAGTCTTAAGGGTAAGTATTTTGGTATTTAATTTAAAGTATCTGCTTGGATTTATTAATTCTATATAGACTTTTAGTATCTTATTCTTCTCAACTCTTAAAATTAATTCTTTACAAGAATAAAATCAAAACTAAGGGATTTTCCAGTTTGAAAATAATATTCATTATTTTATAATTAAACCTTTTTTTATCCAAGGCAAAGTGTTTAGATACTAATCATTAGATTGATTGACTTGTATCATTTTTAAGTTAGGATTTTTTACAGATAGAAGTAATAAAGATGATGTTGAGAAGGAATTAAACGAAGGTATTGCATGTGTGGAGAGGTACACACAAGCTTTACAAAGAGAGATAGTTGCTAGAGAGGCGTTATTAGCTCTCCTCACTTCAGCGGATCATTACTACTCTACACAACGTGGGGAAGTCAAAGTTGTTGCTTATGTGAGTTTGGTTTAATACTTTTTATGTAGTCAACTCATTTATACTAATACAGGCTGTCACCTGTGATTCCGTCCTTGAGGAATAAAATACTTAATGAGTAGCCTATGTGTTATTCCAAACTATGTTCTACATCTGAGCCAAAATTCATTTATTGAGCTGTACCAGAGATACCTTCTAACAAACATTATTCATGCAATACGAACTTAATTTTTTTTTAAATTGGAACATTAATATAGTAGGATATTGTATTATTGCAGGCTTACAAAACGTTTGGGGCGCGTGTCCGTGCATTAAAACGAAAGTTGGACGAACTTATTCCCACATTACCTAGTGCCATGCCCTCACCACCGGAGAGGGATGAGGATGTTCCCTCGCCGGGACCTGATGAGGATTTGGATCTTCCTAATAATACTGGATCTGGAGATGATGACAGTAAGTGTTGAATATATTTTGATATATCAAATTCATTGTTTAAAATTGAAGTAGAAAAGACTTAACATGTCTTTTGAATTATGGTCAACAATGTAGATCTGGGCTGAGGATCATAATCTTATGATCTTTATATGATATAGTTATAAAAATAGCCTTATGTGAAGGGGAAACATTCTCTTTATGTGCATCCCCTTCATCAATTAAAAGTAGGCAATACATCTGCATTTACAGACATCTGTTGGTAGCGGTTCAGTTGGCAGTTTTCTTGTTTGTAACCTTATCTGTGTCAAATACTATCTATTGTTTCACTGCAGCATACTGAAAGATTGGTTAATGGGTGGATGTATGTTACATACTTGTTACATAGGCTACTAATTAATTTGTGTGTTTTGGTCTTTATTGGTAAATTTGAAATTGACGACTAGTACTTATAACTATAAAATAAAGAATTATTCTGTATATTTCTGTACATTAAACTTTCTTATATATTAAATGTAATCTCTTGCAGTATCATATAATATTGACAGAACATTCAACACATCATTGGCAGCTGATGGATCTTTATACAATCTGGGATTATCATCGTTCTTAACATCAGAAAATCCTTTGTCACTTTTCAATAAATCCGAAGAGGTTAATAATTGTAAGTATTAATATTATATATCATCATCATCAGCTCACTATACGTCCCCACTTAAAATATTATATATATTTTAATATATTCTATAGTAAGACTAGATTACCATTTATGTGACATGTCAATACAGTTAGATAAGTGAGAGTCCATAGGACCATGATATTGCTTATAGAGGTTTCTCTCCAACCTGAGTTTCTCGCTTGTGGTGGTCATAGTGACTGGACAATTTCCACTCATGGAGGTTTTATGATTATCCTGGTTGGACTGTACAAGTATCACTGCAACCGAATTTAGTTAGATTAGCGAAATTTTAAACAGTGTTTCTGTTCAAATCTCTGTTTCCCCGTTCTTCTAAAGAACCTTTTTAAATATGTTTTTAATAGAATTACAAGCTTGTAAAATTGCTCGGATATTATTAAATAGATAAAAACTACAAATCAAAAACCTAATATGGAGAACTTTTTGTTTGTTAAATTAGTTTTTGTAGTAATCCCATTCATATTTAATGAGACAAGATATCAGACAGTTAATTCGCAAAACATTCTCTTAAATTAAATATGTTTTATTCATGAATATGTTTTTTTTCTAGCAAACAAAATAGAAGTAATAAACAACAGGTCAAGTGAAAAGCAAGATTTTAATATAAGTGATTTTTTGAAGACATTAGCACCAAATGAGACTAACATACAGACTACAGAAAGTAATACAGGTAAATCATTTTATATTAGCTATTCTTAAGCCTTTCCCAGCGCTTCCACTGCCGAGACATCATCAACATACAGACGTCACAATTTTTAGAAGAACATCAAATTAATAACAATATATTTTTGTTAATCTTACTAATATTATAAATATGAATGTTTAGATGGATGGATGATTGTTAGAAGGTAACTCCAAAACAGCTGCGTGGATCTCAATGGAATATTGACATAGATGTAGAACATAGTCTGGAAGAACCCATAGACTAAGTTTTTTTAATTCCGCTCGGATAAATATTTATTCAATTCCTGCATATTGATGATGATGATATTTTTTTTCTAAACTAATTTCTGTCTTATTTAATTTGAATGTATACTTATGGATTTAATGAATTTGATACTTTACAGCGGTGAACACAACAATATCTCAAAAGTGTCAAGAGGCGTTGCCCGGCTTGGACCTGCTGACGCCGGAGAGCACGGGCAACCCGCCACCGACTTCATTCTATGGTACTAATGTTGTTGAAACTGTACACGGTGAGTTTACACTCTTACCAAGTATCAAGAAACATGTTGTACAACATATGCAGGATACATTGTCTGTATTAGTGTAATCTTCTTACTGTCTTACTAATATTATAAATATGAATATTTAGATGGATGGATGGATGGAACGATGGACGTATGTCGATGAAATTTGGTGTACATATAGAACATATACTAAAAGAACACATAGGCTACTAATTGTGTTTTTTTAATTAAGCACGGACGTAGTCCGAGTGCTAGTAAGGTTTACAGAAAAAATATTTGTTTCTTTCTTTCTTTCTCTGTACCTGTCTCTTTTTAATTACACAGATATATTTTTGATGTTATCTTACGTCGTGTTTTACTGTAGTTACTTGTTTTTCAATAATATTGCATATTATTAAGTTTTTTGTGTTTGTGTTTTTCGTTGTTTGTGTAGTAATGTAGTCTTGTTGTATTTTATTTATGTATCCGTCTGAATAGTTTTCATTTTGTTAAATTCCAGATGATACGGAACCAACTTTCCAACGAGAGCCTGCTAATGCAGCTTGGAACACCAACACTTGGGTACCAGTGAGTTATTTCTTTATTATATCACCTGTCACCTGGATTTAGATTAAAAATAACTTTGAATAACCCTTTACCACACTTAAATTGTTTCAATTTTTATCCAAATCCATTCATTCGATCTGCAGTTACATGGTAATGTCCATCCATCCATCTATACTTTATAATATTAGTAAGATTAGTGCTAACTAATACATACTATATTTATGTATTTTTAAACTTATGAGTGATAGTAGTTTGACTAGTTAAGATTTTTATTACATTTTATGAAGAATAGGATAAAATTAATCAAATGATCAAATCGACGAAAGTATTTTCTAGATATAGACGTAAATTTTGTACAAATATAAGAATGCTTGACATTTTTTTAAACTATGCACTAAATTACTAAAAATGAAATTTACAGCGAACAAGCCCACTGATGCTTCGCGGCATGTTTGCGGACACGCCGGAGTCTCCCCCGCCCGCGCCCCTGCCGCCGCCGCCCATGCCCAATATGCCCAGCATGCCCACGCTCGCAATGCCCACGCCGCCCACACCGCCCACTTTGCCCACTATACCGACAATACCAGTCATGAATGTACGGACGGATTCCTATAATCAGGTGAGATTTATTAATAGACTAGCTTTAGCCGACGACTTCACCGCACTAAATTAAAAAAAATGTGAGTACCACATGCATTGTTTCCGACTATTAGATTTATGTATTATTAATATCAAATTATCCAATCTTTTGCATTTTATACTGACACTTTTTGTTGCCTGTATTTTTTTCAAAGAGAATGAAAGGGACAATATGTTTTAAAACAAGTATCATATCAAACTGATATATAAACACGGCTAAACAGTCACGTATATACGTCCGGTGGCGGTACCGAGTAGTCAGTGAGCTGAGGGCCGCGTCCGCGAAATAATACCAGTACCACTCATCCTGATGAAGGGCCCCCGATGGGCTCGAAACTAGTCGGTGCCGCCACCGGACGAATATACGTGAGTGTTTAGCCGTGTTTATATATCAGTTTAGTATAATGTCTCACGAAAGTTTAAATAATTGAAGTATCATATCAATGGCGCTTTGGTTTAACTCATTGTAAAAAATATCCAACTAAATTCTCCTTTGGTATGCATCGTACAAGAGTTTCAACAATTGGTATATTATTAAATAACTAATTCAATATAACTTAATTTTCAGGAGACGACGCCAACAGACGTGGATCACAGAGCACTCCCGCCTCCGCCCCCGCCCCCAGTACTGCCCCTGCTTACACGTAAGTCTCATATCTCAGTAAGAAATGCCACACGAGCGTGCCGACATCACACCTCTACGATCTTTAAATGATAATATTGTCATACTTCATACTAATATAATAAATGCGAATGTTTAGTTAGATGGATGGATGGAAGGATGTTTGTTTGAAGGTATCTCCGGAATGTGTCAATGGATCTTGATCAAATTTGGTATTTTTATATTTTTCAATTTATGTGTATTTTCAAAGTAAAGTTTTGATGAAAAAATAACTAATACGTGATACGTTAGTTTCCGTTTAATTTCGAAGCATTATTAAAGTGTAAATTTAATTGAATTTCAGACATAGAGGATATCGACCACAGACTGCTGGCCGCGCCCCCCGCACCGCCCGCACCTCCCGCACCACCAGTCACCACGGCACCGCGACATATCGTCTCACATCAAGGTTAACCTTTTTTTTAATATCTATTTAATAACCAGTATAGCGTGTCCAGGAATATGAAATATTTCACAATATTGTGGAAAAAGTTAACTAATTTCCTAGCGTACTATACGTGATGTAATAAAGCGATTGAGGCGCCACCATGAAAAGTTTATATTCCAAGGTCAAGCTATTTTACTTAAGAGTTTAGTTATAAAAGTTTGAACATTTCAAGTTATTATAAATGTAGAGTAATACTTTTGTAACTTATGATTTAATTAATGTTTGTTAGTTTTAACATTAATAAGTATCAATCGGATTTGAGAAATTATTTTTGCATTCCATAGACTAAGTGTTAAGTAAGGTCACAATCTATCAAACGTAATATGTCTCGGAAGTATAATCTAATATAAGATTTTTTTTTATTATTTTTTTTTATTAGTGCGCTAACTATAAAATTGGATATTTATAATATTAAAATTATGATAATAGGTTTAATTTATTAAATATTTGTTTTTATTATCTTAACTTGCAGGTAAACTTAAATTAACAGTAAAATAACTGTAGAGTTACAAATCTATTAGAATGGGGGAAAAAACTACACACAATATTTTTACAATAACTAAAAGAAACAAAAAATATATATTCTGACTTAGTAAGACTTTCTGGTCTGGGTTTCTAGGTGGGACTGTATTTATTAGATAAGTTTAATATTTTTTTTTATAGATGTGGACCATAGAAATTTAATATCACTGACACATCAGCTGACGACAAACACACATCCTATTGAAGATCAAGTAAGTACACGATTCATATATTCATGTTGATTTATAAGGTTTCATTTTTAAGGTAAATAAACAAAAAAAACTCTTTAATATGAAAACTTTTTTCATATAAAAATACTTGTAGTGTCTTCTGTCTTTTTATTTATGAAAAGAAGGAGACAACAATATGTTTTTCATGGTTAAAATGAAATAATATTTAATCTTAAATGTAATATGAAAAGATTCTGACATATTTAAATATATTGAGATACAGAGATAAATATAACAACACCTCACTAAAATACAATCAATGTAATTGCAGGACTATCGCGTGCCACCAATAACCGCGCCCAGCGACATCGTGGAGAGTGTAGATATGGACCTGTCCGAAGATGAGGACCTTCGTAAGGAATATATTATATTAGTTGTGACTACATTTTACTTAAAATACATATAAATGACCTTGAAATATTTATGACTTGTTTTTCCTTTATTACTCGGCTCCTGTAAGTGAAAGCGTGATGTTTTATAGTTTATAACCTTTCTTAATAATTGTGTTGTTAAATTTAAAAATATTTTTTCAAATCCGATTGATAGTGTTTGTGTTAAACGCGAACAAAGTTTAGCTTTATTATATACATAAATATTATATATACTATTATTTTATATATACTATTTACATGTATTAGATATAATTATGCTGATTTTTTTTCATTTCTTTTAAAAACTTATTTAAAATGTTTTTTTTTCTAACACAGAAGGGCTGTACCCATCACAGACGAATGCTGAACACATCAGACGTCTCAGTTTTATCAATAACAAAGTTCTTGTAGGAGGTGATAATGGAAAGATTGACATGAACGAACAGAATAATCATAATCTTATACAAATTCATCACAGAAGAGAAAGAGAAGAACCCAACTTTATGCCACCACCGAAACCATTCTCAAATCAAGAACTTATGAACTCCGGAACTCTGGAAGCTCTTCCCGAGTTTGATGAAATGTTTGAAGACGATATAAGACATCGAGGTATGGAACTGAGTGCGGATAGAAGAAATGCTTCGCCCCCAGAGTTTCAGAATGATTGGCCTCAACCAAGATCGTTATTGAACCAACGTTTCCCCAGAAATTGGCAACCTAGGACTAATTTCAGGCAATTCACGCCTCAGTTCCGGCCTAGGAACGGACCTAGGCAGACGAGCAGGTGGCCCGGACCTAGGCCTCAAAGATTTTGGTGATGTGCAGTGTTGTGAAGTGATGCAGTTATATACATTGCTACAGATTGTAGCTGATTAAATAGTTTTATTGAGACATTTCTATAAATATATGATATGATCCCTTATATGTTAGGTTTGGAGTTATTTTATTCATATAACCTGTGTACAGTAGACCCTCAGTAAATCCCAAATCGTACAAAAACTATATTTTGGCAAATCTTTCCTAATGAAGGACCGGTTCAAACTGGTTCAATCTGGTTCAAAGCGGTTAAAACCGGTTTATACTGGTTACTTTTATCAAAATTGCTACTGGAATATAATAAATAAGAATTCTATAATCATAACAAGATATTTGTTAAAAAGTTTTGAACAAAATTGAGTCTTTGGATATTTTAAATAACAAAAAGTTTGTCGGAATATTGAGTGTTTACTGTACTGCACAATTTCTTTAAAGGTCCTCGGGATTGGATTTAATTATACCCTTTTGTTGTTGAGATATGGATATCAATGGGTATGCTGAGACTCTATCTATAGTTGACCCATACAATGGATACAAAAACACAAATAGGATATATTCAAATATTTTATTTTGATTTACGTAAACTTATTATTATTATTTTGGATATATATTTATGTATGTATTATGAAAGAGCCAGATAACAGATGCGGTAGTGTGCAATTTTAAAAATCGCGTCCGTGTTGCTTTTCTCTTAAATATTTTGGCTGGTTGTTAATATAAAAGATAGAGCCACTGAAAATTACTTTTATTTTTATGGAAATTAGTACGTTTTTTTATATAATATTGACAGTACTAGTAACCTTCAGATAATTAAATATGCATTATTTTGTTTTAAATATTCAGAACTATGGATTTTCATATTAAAATAAGTAAAAAAAAAACATTCTGATACATGAAAAGTATTTGCAATATTAAAGTTAATAAAAATAATTTACTCAGAGATGTTTAACGGTTACTCAACAGTCCTTTAGTGTAAATTTATTATTTAATCTACACTAAGAACTCTAAGCGGCCACTTAACGTCTCTGGGGCAGTAAAACCATAGTCTCATTTATGATATGAAATAGGAACTGAAATTAAACAAGTATGTGTATGGAAATTAAACTAATTTAACGGATTTTATTGCCTTTATTTAATTTTTATTTACCCAAGACGAGAGAATCCCCGATTATAGGTTACAAATCTTCCATTAACAAAAAAACAGCTTCGGAAACCTGGATGTTTCATAAGAGTTTTGAAAACAAAATGGCTACCTATTTGGGATTCTATTAATAATAAAAGACCAGATCAAATTTAGATCGAAGAAATATTGTTGAGATAAAGTTCTCTACATTTTCAACTAAAATTTTGTGTTTTTTCTTTATCTATAAAGGTAAAAGGTCAAATAAATATATAATAAAAAAAATTCTGAACAACGTATTTTACATAGGGACAATTTTATTTCCCTGTTCACTTTACAATGTATTAAGTACTCGAAACTTTGGTAACATAAAAATTAAATAAACGCTATAAAATCCGTAAAAAAATATTGCAAATTTTTTTGTCGTAAATTTAATTTTAAATTTACAAAGATCCTAAGAACCAAACGAGAGATCTAAAGTCGTCAACTAAGATCTGTGAAAACAACTGAAAATTATACTAATATAATAACTATCAGTTAACAAAAATGTAGAGTTTAATATGAAAATATTATCTATATTAGTTCTAATCGTCAATAAAAATATGTTGCCGTATTTTTACTACAAATCTTTAAAACGATATTCATATTTTAAAATCCTGCAAATAGAATGCAAACAATCAAGCATAGTTTTCTTTTAATTTATTAATATTTTACATCGAACTGTAATTGGTTTTATCAGCTCTGCAAATTACGACTCAAATTTTATGGTGGCTCATGGTGGGAAGGAAAACACCGATATCAGTTGTGCTTATAGGTTTAATGTAGGCCCACGCGCGTTAGTTTTACCATGATAGTTTAACCCTTGAACATATGACCGAGTTTCGTAATACACGTATGATCAATTTTATCACACACCAGCTGGTTTACCTGTATGTAAGTCTGGTTACAATGTGTGTAATCCGCAGTCGGAATTACGAAGACAATTAATATTTATCTTTTTATCTATTCCAGGGTAGTTAACGAATTTAAAATGAGCAATAATTTTCGAAATCGGTCCAGTTTTTTTTATTTTATTCGGTACATACAAGAATACAAATCTTTATAACGTAAGTTATTATTGTTTTCACGTTTTCAAATATACGTTTCGTCAACAATAGATGTCGCTATAAAATCTCTGAATGACGCTTTTACAGTTTTTTCTCCTCTGCCTATACATTCGAACTGAAAATTATCCGTTGTCTCGCTCTCTCCGTGATACAAACTGGCCTAGTACATTTTTATATAGATATTTGGGCCGTTGGAAATCATGATTATCTTGCCGTAAATGCTAGTCTGTACCAATAGAAAAGTTTATTTATCTTGCTAATATTATAAATGCAAAAGTTTAGATGCATGACCGATCTCTGTGAAATCTTACTAATATTATAATTTATAAATAAGAAAGTTTGAATGGATTGAGGGATGAATGTTTGGTATAACGTAGCTTCCAAATGGCTACATAAATCTTGCTGAAATTTGGCTACTAATTAAGTTGTTTTTTTTTATAAATACGTAGTCTTGGGCGACAGCTACTTTGGTATAGATGTAGAACACAGTCTGAATGAAAACATAGGCTTAATATCCCTAAGATGAGTCCGGTATCTGTAGGATACGTTTGATTTACGTATTACCTTGATAACTGCGCAATCAACACATTGAAATTTCACACAGATGTAGAACATAGTCTCGAATAACACCAGAGATATATTTCACTCTTTTTATTCTGTGCAGACGAAGTCGCGGGCATAAGCCAGTTTTCAATAGTCACTAACAGTCAAAGACTAAAAACACAATTCACAATGGTTGTGTAATACGAAGCAATAAAAATAAGACAATTTTACGAAGTTATTTTCTAGAAAACTCTTTACTGTGAGTTTCTATTGTTGTGAAACTTGTCGTTGTCTCTTTCTTTTAAACGAAAATATATAAGACGACAATATGTTTTAATACAAGTATCATAACAATCGAAAGCAGTTATAAAACGTCCATCAAGTAGTGCCTGTTACTTGAATTGGCACGTCGGGGATAAGAGTACGCTTGTTTACGACGTGCCAAATCAAATCTCGTGTACTATAGTAAGTTAGATATTGTTAATTTTTATTGTAAAAAGGTTAAATGTAAAAAAATATGTAGATTAAGCGAAATTGTAAATATGTTAATGTAAAATTGTATAGTTTAAGATTAGTTATAAAAATGTACATACGTAAATATACGCACCATAAATGTTCATAAATGAAAAACTGATTAGGTATAAAAATCTCAATATTGTGATTTTATTTAGAATAATAAAGAAATTTTATTAAATATGACAATAATATTTTTATAACCTTTATTAAGCAAATAAACAGATTACCAAAAAGATTACCTTTTTAGTGCTGATTTAGTATCAAATATCAAGTTATTAAGTGACGTTATCAGGTTTCGAAGATTTACGTTTTTTTGTGTACGGAGGTATGTATCAGACTTAGGATATAACAAATGTCTTTGTAAATGTAAACTATATTTTATTTAACTTGTTTTACTCTACGTGTTCTAACTCAGTATATGATACAAGTTTTTTGAATTCAACAAATACTACAACAACCAAAACGAACGGTTTAAATCTTTGACTATATAGAAACGGACTAGGCAGTTTCCGTTATACTAAAAATGCTCACACTTATCGCCGGGGCATACACATAACAATGACAAATGTTGTCTGTGCTTTAATTAATGCATAATGATTTAAAAAATATATAAATAAAGCGAGCACATAAGCAAGTTTAGGACTAACTATTCGTCTTTACAGAGTATTTGACAGAGTGGTATGTGTGCGTTTAATAGGTCCTGTCTCTTAAAAGTCAAGGTTAAAATCTTAAGTACGAACGTCAATAGTAGCGCGTTTCGAAACACTAATTAGTAGAAAGTTTACTAAAGTTCCTACAAATAACTACACAAGTTTTGCAATAGCTTGGAGCAAAGGAGGTGTAAATAAAAGCTCCCAGCTATACTGGGATGAAGCTGGTCCTCACATAAATTTGGATTGAATTTGATGAGACATGTTTCAACATGTTTCGGATAAATAGTTGAATTACAAGGTTGTAAGGAACATAAATTAAATGAAATTATGAATATCGCTAGTTTTGTGGCCACAGTCAAATTACTAGTAATGTTTTTGGGTATACTGAGTAAATCGAGAAATACGGGCTTTTAAATAGTCTACAGAAAACGTTTCCTTAGTTTTATTATGGGCTTAATAAAGACATAGTTAAAGCCCTTCCTAGTTCTTTATGATATTACGTTTTCCTATTACTGTTACCCTTTGTTAGAAAAATCTTTTGTTACATTGATAAAACTAGAAATTTCTGAACTAGAATTATTCAATTTTAAACTTATATTTTAAAGTAAACACTTAGTTCTTAGTTTTTTACGTATTCTATAAAAACAGCAAATAAGTTAAAAGTAAATACGATGGCAGGTATACATCATATTAAGGTCATATATCCCATTGGCTGAATCTTGGAAGATTCCTGACGTACATAATTGCATGCATGGGAATATTATAAGTAGACGAAACTATAAGTAGAGTCATTTTATAAAAGTTTTTTAGGTTTGATTTTGTAAGGAAATCACTTTAGAAAATATTTTGCGTGAGCAAATATCTCCCGCTCCAGCGAGTCGCGTTCAAACACAAGCATGGAAGTAAAGTAAGACATTAGTAAAATGTGTAGTTGAAATTTTAACAGCTTAGTTGAATGATAAACAGAAGTAAACATTCGCTGCTGCGATGTTTGTTGCTTGAATACGGCTTACAACACATGTGTGGCCATTAAACTATCGATTTTTTGAAAGAGATATGAGAATTAAAATTTTAAAGCAACGAAAAAACTGATTCAGAAATTTTATAAGTATACCTCGGCCAAAATCACTTCTAAAAATCCTAAACAATGCAATAAAGATGACGTTATAAGATGGCGCCGTTAATTTGTTCTTGGTTGTTCAGAATAATAATTTAAGAAGTATAATTTCTAGTACAATGTTCCAAACATTTTAATTTTTCACCTTTACTTCTCTAGGTGTTGTTTTTGCGGTAATAAATCGACAGGGTAGTGTAATAGAGCAAGATCTTTTTTTTCAAAGACTCCAGAGATTTCGAATTGCTTTAATTTTGTATTAGATTTACAAGAACTCTTTACAATACGCTAGTTTTGTAGCCACACTTGAATTACTCGCAAAATGTTTTGGGTACATTGCGTAAATCGTGAAATACGGGCTTTTAAATTCATTAGAGAAGTTGTTGCGTTAGTTTTATGCACGAGCGTAATGGAGATTTACTAAATATTTTAGACGTTTGCTTTTATTTTATTCTATAATTTAGCATACCTTTGTTTGTTTCTTTATACCTGCGTTTGTTACTTTAAATGATCGACATTCGTATTCGATTCGACATTCGATGTAAAAGATTAATTATCCTTCCAGGCATATGCATATTCCCGCGTATTCCTCTCAAATGATTACTAGATATTCCAAAATATATCTCAGGAAAGTATTACAATTTTAAAGGTAAGAAACATTAATAATTTATACAGTTAGTAATTATAAAGCGATTAGTGACGCGAACCGACATTAGGGTAACATTTATTGTGTTTGTGACAACCGTAATGACGGGGTTTTAGCAAGCAATTATCGCCCTTAATTGTTTGGGAATGGGCGCGAGTATCCCTTAATTGGATTACGGAGTTTTCTTTGTTTGTTCAACGCGAAATGAGGTGTTAAACATTTGGTTACAGCCACATGATATCGTAGTAATTGTAATTGCTTAACTTGGGAACGTAAAAAAAAAATTATCTTCAACACCTTTCAAAATTATTTTATTTTAAATTCGTTTAGACTAAACTGTTAAATAATGCCGCAATATTTGTATTAAAAATAATGTTGTCCCTGCATTGTTGACACTGGAAACTCACAATAAAATATCTATGGATTTAACATATATATTCATTAAAACCTCCTTTTGTCTTTTTTTATAAAAATGTTAATCTTGTCTACGGGTCTGTCAATGTCATTGTCATTTTGACATTTGAATAAATCAGTGAACTGAACTTTAAGAAATTAATAACAAACTAAACAAAATCAATATTGGATATGATTCTTGAATTTAGTTTATGTATTGTAATGATTATTTTCCTATCGGCTGTTGTATTATTATATAAATTATATAGGATGAAATTCTTAAGATCAAACTGCACTCGGTCACCACCTGCGTAATAAGTTTAAAGGATATTTACGAATATAATGTTTAAATAACTAATGAATATACAGTATTTGTTTAATGCATTCTCATTTAGTATTGTTGTGCTATTTTAATATGAAATAATATTTACCATAAAATATTGCAATTAAAGAGTTTTTAACAGATTTATAATTACAGAGTGGACATTACGAGCATTCATTTAATTATTTTAAGCATCGTCTTACATAATTGTGAGTACTTTCTATCTGTCAAGTTTCAAACTATACAACCAAAATCCTACCGGTAGTAGAGTTTTTGAGGTAGGTAGGTAGGGTTTGGTTTCTAACTTAATTAAATGTCGTTCAAGGCATTTAGTTGTTAAAAAATTCACATTAAATCATATATCTGTTAGGATTATGATAAACATCAAGAAAGTGAGGTTAGGTTATGTGTCCATTCCAATCTAAAACAAGTATAAACGTTAATTAAATTTGAGTAAACTAATATTTCTAACATAAGCGATGTTCTTTTCTTACAATAACCTAAAATATATATTTCCCGCGCAAATAAACAAAAGGAAGCCGTTCCAAGTGACATTTGTTTCAAAGTTCTAGCTTTTGAAATTGGACTAAACTCTATTACCACTACTAGTTGCTCAATATTCTAAAACTAAACAATCACCGTTAAATTTTGAGACTAAAATCTCTGTATAAAACATATTGTCATCTCTATCATTATCTTTGACGAAACAGAGATAACAATATATTTTAAAAAGGGGATTTTGATCTTAGAAACCCAAGGTCAGTGAAAATTGTCTACAATAAATGTGTTCTTCGAGCAAAATTTATTGTTACGAATAAGGAATTTTATTAATTAATTTAAAAATTTATATGTACTTTCAAGTAATTTAGTAAAGAAAATTTTCGTTCAAGTTAAAGTTGCAGTCGTTAGCGAGACCGAAGAGCTAATAAATGTTGGGACTTACTTAATAAATAAACAGAACGCAGTGGACTTATGAAAATTTGATCATTTGGACGCCGTATTTTCATTTAAAACACGAATTCCTCTAAAAAAGGCCTTTTATAAAGCCCTTTCTGGAATTTAAATCTAAAATTATGTTTCAAATACGTTATATATTCAGTGATGTTGGACCGACAGTAAATAAGAAGAGAGTAAACAAATGAGATGAAGGAAGATAGAACGATATGGAGGACAAAAACTGGGACATGTTAAGTTTTATAAATTACTAAATTTTAATCCTCAGCGCGAAATTAAAAAAAACTTAAATAGTAGTCTATGTGTTCTTCCAGATGTTCTACATATATCATCGGAGAGATTCGTTTAGCTGTTCTAATATACGGAATAACAAACATTCATCCATTCATCCATCCGAACATTCACATACATATATAATATTAGTAAGAGTACGAAGTAAAATAAAGGAAGAATCAAATAATATTAATAGAATATTAGGAATTAAAAATTATAGATAATGCATCACGAATACCCTCATCTTGGAAATATAATAAATAAGTAAAATACTCAATAACTTACATCTTAGCAATAAACTGGTAAATATAGCTAAAGTATTGCGAAAGTTTACAAGTTTCGTGTGAAAATGTTTTTGAAATTGCTTCCAAGTTACGAAATTATTTCGTGGGAGGCGTACAAATTGAATTGGATTATTTACGTGCCTGTACTATGTGAAATTTTATTTTAAAAATAGCACTTTTTTATTTCTTTTAACTTGATTAGCATATTTAAAGCGTTTCCAAAGGACGTGAAAAACGATAATCTCTTCCTTTTCCCACCACTTTCTTGTGCGAAAAGGATGGGAAGGGGAAGTGCATTTGCTAGCTTGGAGGAAGAATTTGTATAAGAAGGAGAAATATCTTAATTCTATAGATTGCCCCCTGAGTTAATTTAAGATAGGCAACGCATCTGCAACCTCACGCTGGCAGTGGTCACTTCGCTTCTTTAGCGAAATTAAACGGACCTTGATGTAAAGGTAAAAATAAACTTTTTGAATCATAATCTTTTAAAACAAATGTCAAGTTAACTATAAAAATGGTAAGGTCGAGGTGAGAAATGGATATTCCCCTAATAATTCTCGCATCATATTTAATTACAACTTTCAAAACCTTCTCAAAGACAAATATATAGGGAATGACGTTATACAACACAACACGTGACCTGCACATCCGGGATATCATTTTTCAGATAATTCATTGCTCAATCGACTTGAAACCTCTAGAGAAACAAACATAGACTTTTCCTAGTACTTTGAACATTAACAATTAACGTGTCGTAGTCTCTAAGTGTTCTTCACGGCAAGATTCTACATCTGTGTCAAACTTCATCAAGATCCGCTGAGCCGTTCCGGAGATACCTTCAAACATCCATCCATCTAAACATTCGCATTAATATTAGTAAGATTGTTTTAAAAATAGTCAAACACAAATTAATAATAATTTTTATAACTATTTTTGAAGTATTATTGAATATTTTATTAATAAACATTTGTTAAAAAAGTATTTCCTAGCTATAAAATAAATAAAAAACTAGCCTCTCAACTTGCCACCTAGTTCCAAACTGGCAGAGTAAGCTAAAACAAACTTTGTAGAGACAATGCCGTTTAGAAAAGCTCTTCGTAGAGAAAGCATTTCGAAAATGCTATTCTTATACTAATCCAGTAGAGTGGACTCTAAAACTAGTTGTGTAGACTATAATTTAAGTTTAACTAGCATTAATGTATGCCATTTTATTTTGTTTGTCATTTTCTTTCGTAGTCATCATCACCAGGTCACTATACGTCCCCACCGAGGGGCTCGGAGTCTACCCTAAGTTAGGGGTGACTAAGGCATAGCCAACACTGGCCCAGTGCGGGTTGGTTGACTTCACTTCTTACGTCGTGCAAAATAAAAATATTATAGTTTACACTGGTTTTGTGACGTCTATGTAAAGGCATTTCGTCTGTGATAACTCACAGTAATATGGAGACATTTCAATTTAAATTTGTAGAAGCGAAAAGAAGTTAATTGCTGAACATCTGCGAGACGTATGTAAATTGGTAGAGCCGCACGCGTCTAGAACATTCTCTTTGACGTGAAGTGCATTATTCATAACACACGACGCTCCTTGTTCATTTGTGGCTGTCTAATTTAGATAGCTGAATATATTTGATACTAAAAATAACATATATCATAAACTAGCTGTCGCTTGTCTCCGCCCACGAAGAATTAAAAAAAACGTAATTAGTATCCAATATGTTTTTTCAACCTATGTTCTACATCTATACCAAAGAGTGAATTTAACATTAATACGATAGATCAGGCCCTAAAATCTATTGAGTAGAATTAGTTTTAATATTTCCTTGCGTATTGTTCAAAAAGGTTCGGATCTACATAGAGAGGTTTAGATATAGTTAATTTTTCAATCAAGTAATCTAGTCGGTGATTTGGTAATTGTAAAAGAAATCTGGAATATTACAGGAGCAAAATTTGAATATAAACGGCGTCTGGTATTACTTTATTGTGCTTCAATTTCTGTAAGACGGTCGTCTTACGTGCTCTACATTTTCCATACACGAATTTGAAATTCATTTATGGAAATGCAGAGCTAACACTGAGATAAGAAAATGCTGAGATATCAAATTTAATATTTTTTTTTCTTTATCTCCTTTGATTTCTTCGAAATGTTTTCATAAAAATGTTTCACAAGTAAAGTTGTGGATTATTTTGTAAAATCTTAATAATAATAATAATATGAATGAATAAGAAGAAGAAGAAGAACAACAACAACAACAACGCACACTCATCAGACGAAACGTGGAATTGCTTCCACTTCACGCCTGTCTTCTGTGTGGTCGTGGTATTTCACCGGGCGTGCCGGGCCAATTCGTGCGAAGATGTTAAAGCGAGCTCTACCACTGTTAAAAAATCTTATCTTTCTGTGCGGCTCCTCCTCCGTCGATTAAAGGTAGGCATTGCAACTGCAATTACGGAAGTCCATGGACAACGGTCCGTTCGTTTCGGCGAATTCACATGCCCGCTACCTCTTTTGCCTGATCTGTCTGTCTGAGTCTGAGCGATAAAAAAATCTTTGCATACAACAAATAAATTTCTATATTTTTTGCAACAATACTCACTGTGGTCATTCTAAGTTTCAGTTTGTACTAAGTAAAAGGAATATCAATAGGTAAAGGAAAGTTTTACCTTCAAAGTTGTAAAGGTGGTCGCAGTAACGAGCCAAGTTGTTTCCTGTTGCCTTTCATTGAAACTACACTCCAGATAAATACAACTATTTGTAGAATAAAATAACCTAACTTTGAGTTACTAAGTTTGACATAAGTTTTTATTTAAAGGAAAATAGAGAATCTAATTTGTTTTTCTGAATGTTTTGATTTATGGATGTTTGCTATCACATAACTCTAGAATAACTAAATGTATAAAAGGATTAGTTGGAACAGTTTGGAATAGTATAATGCAAAAGCTATTAATTTGTTTTTTTTTTATTAATTTACGGTTGCAATAATTTGCAACAAGTGGTGAAATAACAATTTAAAAATTGAATTATTTAGTTTTAAGGTTTAATTTTAGGATCTTAACTTTTTATTACTAAACTTTTTTTTATCTAACGTAACTTGTGAACAGATATTTAATTAAATTAAATTTCATTTAATGAATATTGTAGTAGCTAGCGGTTTATAGATCTGAATATTTAAACAAATAGGTCATCTTTTAATTGCCTTTAACCGCAATAGGCATTTTGCAAATATAAATTTATAATGACTATACCACTGGGATGGGATTTGAATGGAATGCATTTTATTTAGAGTTTGTCGGTGGCGCAGTTGTTAAGCGCTTGACTATATTGAAATCCAGGTTCAAATTCCGTCATATAATAATGTGTTTATGACTATTTAAGGACATTTCCAAAAAAATAATCGACATCACAGGGGACCGAAGAGCTGGCAGCTACCTCGATCAAAGAATTCGTTTAGCTGTACAGAAGGGGAACGCTGCCAGTATCTTCGGGACCTTGCCTAAAGGGACTCCTTTTAATAACATATTTTAGTGAATTATTCGTTTTTTTTTACTTTATATCATAGATTTAAGACTATTTGTAATTATAGAAATAAGGATGTATATTTTAAATTGCTTATAAATGTTTTGTTGAATAAAATCTAAGATAAGAACATAATGTGTTTTTCGGTTTTCTAATGTCATATGTACATTTATCCAACGTCCTTATGGTGAAGGAAAACATCGAGATGAAACATTGCATATATCTGCGAAGAAATTCAAAAATATGTGTGAAGCCAACAAACCTGCAGTGAGCCAGTGTGGTTGACTATTGCCTAGGCCCTTGATTTGGGTAAGCTCGGAGCCCCTCGGTGGAGGACATTGAGATGACGAGGACGAAATTATGGTAAAGCATGTTATCTCTGTTTTACTGATACGAATGAGAGGGATAGATATATATTTGTATTTGTGTTATATATGGAAAGTCACGGTAACGCTTCAAACAATAGACAAGGTTAAATAAAAGTATCGCTTGTACTCCGAAGTTGTTAAAATTTATTTTCAAACAAAGAATTTATATTTAACACCTCAATGTTTTTTGCAAACTTCGAAAGTGATACAAAAGAAGCAAAATATTTTCAGTTAAAGCGTTCAACTACATTGATTTCGTCGACTGCGACTATTGTTTTAAACACAATGAAACACTTTTTTTATTTTATTTATTTTTAATATCTTCAACAGTATTTGAATCGTGTGATGCGTATCAAAATAATTATTTGTTAAAAAACAAATAAATAAGGAAAAAAATACACGAGTAAACAGGTCCTTAGCAGTTTCCAAACTCACAAGCCTTTGCCCGCAACTTCGTCTGTAAAAAATAGTAATAAATATAGCCTATATCAACCGGGTTTAGTGTAGCTTCCAAACAGTGGAAGAATTTTTCAAATCGGTTTAGTATTTTAGGACCTTGTCAACAAACAAACAAATATCTTTGAATAAAAACTTTTTTATAAATTATCAATAATATTTTTTTAGAGATTTGACGTAGTTCCTCTAACTAAAACATTGCTTAAGGCAGTACTGAATTGATGTACTTTAATAGTATCCTATAAATTATTTCTCTCTAACAACTTGTCTTCATAATGTGCTGTATTTTTACAATACAACGGGAATGCGGACGAGCATTGTAAGCACGTAGTCGCCGGAGGGTGACAAGATATAAATGTACGAAATATTTTACATTTTTAATACATGGAAATCGGTTAAAATTTTTTTGCGAAAAATCATTGGGTATATGTAATAGTAATTGTACATAGTAATTAAAATAGTAAATAACTATATGAGTATATATTTGGTTGTTATTTCAGTGACGCAAAGTAAGTTATAAAATAATTTTTTTTTTTATATTAATACTTATTTAAATATAAATAAAAATTAAATTTATGTTTGTCTCATATAAAACTTTTGTACTTTTGAGAACGATAAAGATTTGTATGATAAATATGTAATATGATCAAATGCCTTGATAAGTACAGTACTATGCACTATGAAAAATCCTAAATGGCCGCCATATATCTTATATCTTTATATGAGCAATTCTTGTATATATATATATATATATATATATATATATATATATATATATATATAATTGGAATCTCGAAATCGACTCCAACGATTTTCATAAAATTTAGTATAACGATCTAGCTAGGAATCATTTTTAGAAAATGTCATTTTATTCGTGTTTTATCGATAATCAACTTAAACATAAACTAAACTTTTTCTATCGGTAAGATCGAAAAATATTATTCATATTTCATCATTCTATTAGTAATTCGTACTTAAATATTATATAATTTCCAAAAAACACAATTTAAAAAAAATACCGAGGTACCCAGGTACTAAAATCCAGGTACTAAACAATTATAGTCGATGAGCAAGCTTATAGTAGAGTTTGAAAAGTGTACTTACATACTATTAGTGTTCAACTTAAAAGCTCTCGACTAAGTAGAAAGAAAAATCTTAAAGTGCAAAACTTTTAATAGGTGAAGTAATAAAGTTCACTAATTATGCAAAATACTTCCTTTAATTGTTTGTGCAAGCACTTCCGACTTGAACTTTTGTACCAACTAAGTGAAGAAATGAAATTATACGTATTATTGGATTAAAAAAACTGGGATAATGTATTATAGTAAATTAACTAGTTAACTAATTAAAAATCTATTCGTTGAACCTATAAAAAATATATTATTAACTAGAAAAATATAATAAATTTCCTTCGACTAGTTTCATGCAAAAAAAACTCTTGTAAAACGAATTCAACTAAAATTTAAGGTTGTAATCAGACTTATTAAAAATAAATATCTTTGTATCATTAATTTAAACAGAAATTTTTCAAAATAAATCCATACACAATGGACATTGTTAGCTAGTGAAATGGGTAATTTCTTATTTTCATTGAATTTGACCACATTTTCTATCTCAATATAGGAAATAGTATGACACTTAAAAAGTTAGAAATAACGTAATAAAGCCAACATATCACTTAGTGAATTAAAAATGTATTATAGAGCAAAGTAAAAAAAAATTAAAGCCTCCTTTTCAAACAAATTCGAGGATTTTTCTGCAGGAGCCATTTAAAATAAAAAGGTAGTCGTATTGCAACAATGACCATGTTTATGTACGCTACCACCAATTTATAAAATTTGACAATTTCTAATCTGACTAGATATATTATAAATCGAAAGGTAATTAAGCACTATAAGAGTTATTAAAAATTCTATGTTTTATTTATCGACAACTTGGAAATTAAATCTGCTGTGTCATCAAAGAAAAATAATTTTCTCACACTTCACATCAAATCATGAAAAATTAGGTAAATTTTCAATTTTCTGAAATATTATAATGTTTGTAATTACATTATAAACAGTCTGATTTCACAATCTTTCGGTAACATATACATCGTAATCCTTCGTTCGCAATCTGCTGTCTCGGCACTTCGCTAATTAGACGAGAACAAGTACAACGGCAGCTGAACTGCACTCATGTTCATTTGTTTACGTTTTTGTTAACAACATGAGCGTAATTCCTCTCATATTAATGGAAACTAAGTTTTCTCATATACTTTCATACTGCCGTACTCAGAGTTAAATAAATAATTTCAAGCAGTCCCATAGCGTTGGTATTTTATATTATATAATACCTAAAGTGAGTTTTTAAAAAAACTAATTTGTTTCTTTTGTAAAATCGCACAACATACTAACTTATTTTTTAAACTATATCTATAGCAAGCCGTCGCCCGCGACTCCGTCCGATCGAAATTAAAAAAAATATTGGTAGCCTATGCGTTCTTGTAGATTATGTTCTACATCTATGCCAAATTTAAGAGAGACCCGTGCAACTTTTCTGGAGTAACCTTCTAACAATTATCCATCCATCCATTCATCCAAATACTCAGTTGTAATATTAGTACGATATAACTGTCATTTTACTCCAAACACTTGAATTCATGTAGGGCTGTCACAAGAAAATCCTCATGAAATCTGTAACAAGTACGTCCTGATATTGACAGAAGATTATTTGCCGCACCGCGCTCAAAAGGTTAAGTAAACGTTGTACCTTAAAACTTGCGACACTTAATGTTTTTAATTTAAAGTATGTGAATATTAATGTAATTATTTTTACTTAATACTATGATCTAACAGATGTAGCAATTGTTTTTCCTGCGTAAAAACTTAAATAAGAGGCTTAGTAGTTTTTGAGTTTATCCATACAAAAAAAAAACAAATATTTTATCTCTACATTATAAGTACTAATGCTAATAATATACCTGTCTAACTATACAAACATCTATTAAAACTTAACACATCAAGTATCTATTCAGTGACACAAAGCTAGGATTGAACGTTCGATCGCAGCGCATTTTGAATTCAGCTTGCGCAGTTTTGCCAACGTTAATGCGCTAATACTCACATATTGCTCACTATGATCATACGTGCGTTTATACGAGTGTAATATGATTGTACAGTCAGCTGCATAAATATGTATACATTTAAAATACATTAGAGACTAGATTAGATCTTCAGTTTTGAAATTATATGTATGTATCCATCACTAACATATATTCATTGTCGGAATTGTTTGGATGGATACGAGGATACATATTGTTGAAACTGGAAGCGAAATAAAAGAGTCTGAACCTTTGTTAAGTATACATATTTGTGCAGCTGACTGTACTGTATAAAATACGACTGCCGATCTATTTACTACTAAATGTACACATGAAATACCACTTCCCTAAAGGCTGGCAACGAATCTGCAGTTCCATGGGTGTATTTGATCACCTCTGTGTTCCCGTCGCTCGTTTTATTGTATAAAAATATAGAAAATCTGTAATAATATTTCATATAATTTAAACCTTTATTAATTTATTAATTGCTTACCAAACTAATTAACTTATTTTTATAAAACTGTTTTCACCAATCTCGGAAAGAAGTAGACTCTTTAATTAGCGAAAACCTAAATATATATTGTATTTACTTATCTAGTATGTTTGAACATATCATCTTAAACTTAAAAAAAATATTTCGTCTGTCCTATCCATTCCACTGATGAAACTTTTGAAAATAAATTTTGACAGAAGAATATATAGTCTAAAAATCTACAAAATAAAACAGAAGTATTTGCGTTTTAATAATTAAAAATTACTATAAAAATAATTAAAAACAACCTTATTTATTGACTTCCATTAACTTAACAATGGAAACAGGAATAAATAAAAAAAAATCCTAACAAAGCATTATTATCATGCTAAAACAATAGTGTATTCAGCTCTGTATTGTGTCGCATTAAAAATATTTTTTTCAATAAAACGTTAGTATTGTTTAATAAGAAAACAAGAAGAAAATTCTCTAAAGAAAACGTTAATGCTTGTCATATTTGAAGATTACTTAATATCTTAGTAGTATTGTTAAGTTATTTTTATTTCTATGAAGAAACAAAATATTTATTTTAAATTATTGTATACCCAAAAGTCTATGAGAAAAAATATTTAAATTAAAATTAAATAGTTAGTAAAAACAGTTAAATTTAGTTAATAATAACACAATTTTTAAGGAAATTGATACTCTCGTACGTACTCTCTATAACTCGTAGCACCTCTACGTAATTAACCTCGTAGCACAGTAGCACATCGTAGCTCTACGAAATTGACTACTGCAAGACAATTGATTTCATCATCATAAAGTGTACATAAAATACTTCTTTACGTTTATTTTAACGGAACATTTTTTAATATTTTCCTTAGTTGAGTTTGAAGATTTACTTCAAAGAAAAATTAAAAAAAAAAATATTCTACACTACTCCTCTGTAGATACACTAAATTTAATTTAATGTTATTTTTAAACAACTAAATTGGTCGAGATTTTCTAAATCTCGACCAATTTAAAAATTTATTAAAAATAAATACATTTACATTTACTTAATCAAAATCAGATATTTTCTCTTAATTATGTTAGTTAAGCAAATGGCCTAATTTGCAATGCATACGTCGAGGCCAAGAGAGATGCGAACACAAGCACTAATCATCTCATTTCCTCCAGGAAACTGAATGTTAGACTTGTTAAGTGAACGTATGCGGGTGGCATTCTGAGGCAAATTAAATTATCTCGCCGTTTCTAGATGCGACAAGAAATGTTACAATAATTATCATATGAGTTTAGATATTATTTTTTTTTAAATTCGTGCATCTGATATTAATTGACAAAATTGGTTAACTAAACATTATAGTTTAAAATTTATACATTGTAAAAACATTAGATTTTTTGGATAATAAATATAAATGTAATAATAATAATTGTGTTTTTAATAAACAATAATTCTTTAAAATTATTAGATGATCTATATTTAAACTTAAATTTCAAATCTCTTGACATACAACATCGTAGTATCTTGAAATTACATTTCACTAACCATAAATGGCTCGTATCATCCCAGCAACATAAAAAACCTATAAATATCAAGAGTTTATTTGATTTTTTATGTAAATTGAAAGAAATCATATGAACGTAACAAGTTTCTCGTCATATTTCAAGCTTCGTTGATTTATAACGTGTAATAACAAGTAGCGACATCTGTGGACAAGTTGACAATATTATACATTAAACTTCTCCCAACTGTCTTGTAATCAGAGCTAGAGTATAGTTGTGAAAAAAACGATAAAACACTTTAAATCTTTCTTTTTAAGGACGGTATTTTATGGTCGAAAATGCTGTAAAATATCTCGAATAAAAGAAGACGTTAAAATTACATATATTGGATTAAAATGTCTTCTTCAATATAAAAGACAAATATCTTATACAAAACTAAGTATCTCCCGCGACTTTGCACGTGCGGGATTAATGAATAATAATAGCCTATGTGTTCTTCCAGACTATGCTCTACATCTCCAAATATCTTCCAGATCCATGTAGCTGCTCCGGAGATCTTCTAACATACATCCATCCATCTATTTATCTAAATATTCGCATTTTCAATATTAGTAAGGTTTATAAATATTTAAAGTAATAAATGTTAAACAGATACTATTATGCAGACAAACAGTAATTTTTTAATTAAAAAAAGATTAAACTTTAAAAGCACGTGTATTATAAAATTAAATTTAGTTTAAAGAACCAAGTCACTGTGGATATTCTACCGAAACACCTGTACTCTTGTCATCTCTGTTATTTTAAAAGAGAGTCAGAGGGACGACCATGTTTCTGCAGTGAAAATATACTGTTAATATTTATTTAGTTTCTGAGCGCTGTCTCAGTATGAAATCCTTAGTACTCGTGCACCTGAGCTTAATCCCAGCGGGTTTTGAAGTAAGCTTATTATTGTTAGTTTACTTTTACTTATTTTTTTTTGTTTACTTAATATTCAATTAAGAACTGAACGAGCAGTTGTTTGAGCAGTAAATTGGGTTAGACTATTTATTATAGTTAACAGTTACAATTTACACTCAATAATAATTTTCTTTTTTTAAACTTAATCTAGGTATTTAATGGCGTTCATTTCATGTTTTTATTTTCGAATACTGTCCACCTTATATTATATTAGTCTTAGAATTATCTTTTTAAATTTATAACCTCAAAAGTTTAGTTCATACTTGTACATAGTGGTAAAGATCGCTGTGTTTATTTGTATAATATTGCATCTTTTAAAAATGTAATACAAATATATTTTAAAATACTATTCAAACTTCCGGTATCTGTCTTTTTATTACTTCAGTTTGAAAGTACTCTACGTTTTTTAAGAAACGAATCGAATTGGAAATGGCTTGTGTTTTACTCATGAGGCTTAATGTGGAGTTGCGGCGCCTGTCTCTTCAAATGCCGAATAAAATATATCGCTTTTCGGCTCGTTTCTTTCGATATATTTCATTTGAGATTGAAAAAAAACAACTTGGTTCTGTGTATTTTACAAAATAAGACGTGTAAATGAACCAGGAATATATGACCAAAGAGGTTAAATATGTAAAAAAATGTTTTAAATCTTTTACTCTTAAATTTATATCTCTTAAAGTATAAATTGATATAAAAACGGCTAAAAACTCACGTACATTCGTCCGGTGGCGGCACCGACTAGTGTCGAGCCCCTCGGGGGCCCTTCATCAAGATGAGTGGTATTGTGGATGGGTATATCATATTCTTCTTCTTCTTCTTCTTCTTCTTCTTCTTCTTCTTCTTCTTCTTCTTCTTCTTCTTCTTCTTCTTCTTCTTCTTCTTCTTCTTCTTCTTCTTCTTCTTCTTCTTCTTCTTCTTCTTCTTCTAATCTAATCTAATCTAATCTAATCTAATCTAATCTAATCTAATCTAATCTAATCTAATCTAATCTAATCTAATCTAATCTAATCTAATCTAATCTAATCTAATCTAATCTAATCTAATCTAATCCAGCATCCGCAGTCGCAGTCATCCCCCCGTGGTGACCGCTCGCTGCCAAGTACGCTCCGCGCTCGATTACGCTCGAAAAATTCTCGAAAAGATCGCGAAAGTGGGAAAAAGTGCACAATCCATACGATACATCAAAACACGCGCAAAAACGTGACGAACCCGACGGTGAAAACCGTTTTCCGATCGGACAAAATTTCGGAAAGTTTTTGACGAAAAACATTAAAATTGTTAAATTTATAAACTTTGAACACGTACGCCGCGCGATTAGTCGCTGCGATCCCTAGTTTTTTAAGTGTTATTCTGTCGGCCTTGACGAGCTCTACAAGAGGACACCAAATTTGGATTTTTTCGGCCGGAAACGGCCGAAAAAACAAGCAAAAAAACAAGTAACACGTGCCACGAGGTCAGTGAACGGCGGCCATTTTGAAAAAACTAAAAATACTCACCGACAGAGGCAGACGAGAGGTGCCCAAATCCGTTTGCAGATCTGAAAAAGGATAACTAGAAGTTAAGTTATACAATTTTAAAAATTTGGTAAATTTCAAAAATTAATAAAAAATCAAAACGATCTGTAACATATACTTTTTTCTTACTTAAATTAAAGCACATATAAAACTCTAATAGTGTTGTAAAAATCAAAAATTTTTATTGGAAAATCTCAGAGAAATTATATTTTAAAGATTATTCAAAATTTTCAAACGTAATTTAAAAATACTTAGAAAAAATCTAGCACAATTTAGTTTTTATAGTATTGTAGAGGAAAAAATCCACTACACTTTAGGTATTTAATTTAGATTTTTAGAGTAAGATTTGGATTTTTAAATCACAAAAAACTTAAAAATTTTATTAATTTTTGAAAAAACAAATCGGGGGCTAACCTGAGACTTTAGATTTATAAGATTTCGACACCCTGACGAGAACCCCAACAAAACGAGCCCAAACTCGAGTATTTTCGGTTAATAAATCGAAAAGTTCAGACGAAGCGGCCATTTTTGGACGCCATCTTGGAAAAATAAAATCGAGTTATCTCCATAACTAGCGGGCCCTTTTTGACGGGATTTTCGTGGGAGTGTTTAGCACGACTCGGGCCAACTTTTAATCCATAAAAAATTTAAAAAATTTTTTGGCAAATAAAAAATTGCAAAAATTAAAAATTCAAATAGCCCTGCCCGAGCTGAGGCCAGGGACCCCAAACACGGCTACGTTCGGCCGCGGGACTGAGGAGATACGGCTCTGAAAGCAAACCAGCCGCCATCTTGGTTTTACT
>NW_013531079.1:2414168-2429632 GCF_000836235.2 Papilio xuthus | reverse complement strand
TTATAAACTTTGAACGCGTACGCCGCGCGATTAGTCGCTGCGACCCCTAGTTTTTAAGTGTTATTCTGTCGGCCTCGACGAGCTCTACAAGAGGACACCAAATTTGGATTTTTTCGGCCGTAAACGGCCGAAAAAACAAGCAAAGAAAACAAGTAACACGTGCCACGAGGTCAGTGAACGGCGGCCATTTTGAAAAAACTAAAAATACTCACCGACAGAGGCAGACGAGAGGTGCCCAAATCCGTTTGCAGATCTGAAAAAGGATAACTAGAAGTTAAGTTATACAATTTTAAAAATTTGGTAAATTTCAAAAATTAATAAAAAATCAAAACGATCTGTAACATATACTTTTTTCTTACTTAAATTAAAGCTCATATAAAACTCTAATAGTGTTGTAAAAATCAAAATTTTTTATTGGAAAATCTCAGAGAAATTAAATTTTAAAGATTATTCAAAATTTTCAAACGTAATTTAAAAATACTTAGAAAAAATCTAGCACAATTTAGTTTTTATAGTATTGTAGAGGAAAAAATCCACTACACTTTAGGTATTTAATTTAGATTTTTAGAGTAAGATTTGGATTTTTAAATCACAAAAAACTTAAAAATTTTATTAATTTTTGAAAAAACAAATCGGGGGCTAACCTGAGACTTTAGATTTATAAGATTTCGACACCCTGACGAGAACCCCAACAAAACGAGCCCAAACTCGAGTATTTTCGGTTAATAAATCGAAAAGTTCAGACGAAGCGGCCATTTTTGGACGCCATCTTGGAAAAATAAAATCGAGTTATCTCCATAACTAGCGGGCCCTTTTTGACGGGATTTTCGAGGGAGTGTTTAGCACGACTCGGGCCAACTTTTAATCCATAAAAAACTTAAAAAAATTTTTGGCAAATAAAAAATTGCAAAAATTAAAAATTCAAATAGCCCTGCCCGAGCTGAGGCCAGGGACCCCAAACACGGCTACGTTCGGCCGCGGGACTGAGGAGATGCGGGACTGAGGAGATACGGCTCTGAAAGCAAACCAGCCGCCATCTTGGTTTTACTAGCTTAATTTTAAAACACCGTAACTCCTGCAGCGTTAGCCATAGTGTACCCGTGTTTGGTATCGTTGGAACCGGCTCGGGGAGAACTACCTTCTCCTAGTACCAAACCGACTCTAGGTAGAGCTAGTGCAGACATTTTAAAAAATTTGTAAAAATTTGATTGAAAATTAAATATTTGACAAAAAGAGGGACTGGGAGCCTGGCGCTACCCATAATTATCGTAAAATAGACAAAATCTCTACAAGTAGAGCTATTAAAAAATTGTAAAAATTAGTATAATATTTTATAGTTGTGCCCGACCGTAATTTTAGCTGTAAGGACACTTTAAATCATCTAGTCAAATTTAAAATTTTATTGCTTTTATTGTATTTTATTTTACTTCATTTCATTTTAATTTAATTTTATTATTTTATTTTTTATTTTATTTCATTTTACTCTAGTTTTAAGCAGTAGTCATTAAATTTATTCTAGATTTTATTTAAGGTGTCCGACCTCATATTGACTGGGCTTATTGCCGGCAATATTAGTTTTAAGTCTCAGTATTAGTATTATTGACGGGTTTATTGCCCTTAGTAATTAGTTTTAGTTATATTTACACTGAGTGGGTTATTGCCCCCAGTGCTAGGTTAAGTTAGGTTTGACAGGGTTTATTGACCCAGTAGGGACAGTTTGGAGTTTCTTGACTCAAAACATAGATTTTAATATTTGATATTCTTATTTTTATTTTATTTTATTTTTAACATCTTAAAAAATTTTAAAATCTAAATTTTACACATTGACACTCACCCCTGACAAATCTAAGATGTTCGGCTTTAGAACACCCGACAGGCGAATCGACCGCGCCGCTACCTCAGACTCGGACCGGGCACTCTCACCGAGGAGTGACCCATCACCTGTAGAGACATTAAACGAAAGTAGGAGTATTGAAAATTGGGAACAAGAAAGAGAAAAAGCAAGGGAAAAATCAAAGGCACAAGTTAAAAGAACAATACTCACCAAAGATCCGAAAGAACACTAACAAATTAAATGGAATCAAAAATATTAAAAATTTGGAAATAAGAATTCAAAATTATACAAAAATGGTAAAGAAAATTTGGAAAGTAAACTATAAAAAGGACTTTAAAAGTAGAGGCAAAGTAGTAAGCTTACCTCGTTGGGGGACCGGGACCATCACTGCTAGGCGAAGAAGGGATCCATGCGCTGTGTCGGCCGGGGGAGTGCGGGTCGTCGTACAGCACCTGCAAATAAAAAAGCAATATAAAATAACTAGCTTTTGGGGCCGACGGAACAGGGGGCGGATGAGGGACTGTTGGTGTCGAACGGTGAGCAGCACGTTGAGCGGACATGAGGCCCTCCACATCCTGGAGGATGGGGAGGCCTCAACCCCTGGAGACACACACTCCGAAGAACCACCACCGTCGAAGGGTGCTGCGGAACACATAAAGACTGCAGTAAGAACTTTGGAAACAAACGAGGGAAGGCATGATAACTCATGCCTTAAACCGTCAATCAGAAGGGAACTTACGTGGTCCGCAGCACTCCTCAAACATAAAAGGGCTCCTGATGCCGACGGCTCTTCCACCGCGATTGATCCGAAGACACTGCCTGGCCGTAATAAATGGACCCTCGAGACTGGCTTGCCTCCCCACACGTTGGGGACGACTGTGGGTACCTGAAAAAGAAAAAAGGGGATTAATAGAATTAATGTACGGGGATAAAGTTGAACATCTGCAGTAAAAATTTTTAGACCATGAGATTTAGTATAGTAAAAGCTTAGAGTAAAATTAATATAGGGACAAATTTGGCAAAAATTCAAAATTGATACTGTGGTGCTTCCTTGTGCGTATGCTTTCATACGCAGAGAGAAGCACCACCACGCACACTATATTAAGGATACTTAAAGTTGTAAAAACAAAAGTAATCGATAAAATAAAGAAAAATGTAATATGTTAAAAAAGGTAAAAATGTAAAATCTAGTCATAAAACTGTATAAAATAAGATAAAAATGTAAAAGTAACTTAAAAATAAAACAAAAATCTAAAATAGAGCATAAAAAACCTAATTACGATGAAAAAAGACTCTGATCATCCATGTCAGGGGTGTAAGCGAGGGCGGCACAAAGCCGTCCTCATTAAAAAAAAAAAAAAATCTAATCTAATCTAATCTAATCTAATCTAATCTAATCTAATCTGAAGTTCCAGCACCGAGAAGCAGCGTAACGGAGACTTCCCCTGAATGCAGTAGATTTGGGCCGCTGCGTGCTAAGTTGCAGGAACCGCTGCTTTCGCTCAGCGCATCTACCTTTCGACCATTTTAATTTAGAAAAGAGATATTTCGGGGCCTGCGATTTATGACTTGAAAAAGCATCCACGCAAAGTGTAGTTTCCTACGATATTCGATTTTTAGAACATTATGCTCATTTAGAAACGGCGTAACGTGACCTCTCGGCGGTATAGAAAAACAAAACCGGGCGCACGCATATTGTACTTTCTGAATTAAGTTTCCTGTCTTAGTGTATAAACAAGGGCCGTACACTGTATCACCGTAATTCAGTTTAGATAGTACCAGGGATTCAACTATTATAGTTGGATGCGAAGTCGTACATTGAGGTATTGCCGAACTTTGTATAAGACTTTTAATCTATAGAAACAGCTTCTAACGACTCCTGAGATATAATTTTCGTAACGCAGGTTTGGATCGAGGTCTACTCCTAAACTCCTGGCTTCGTAAACACGCTCGACGCTCTCGGACCCTTTTTTTTACGGGGGGAAATGCACTTCCGGAACCCCTGCGCCGGGCCAATTGTGCAGTGGCGCAGGGAGTGTGGGACTCGCCTACAGTCGTTCGGCCATAACCACTAAAACCCCTCAGGCCCTCCTCCTCGCCATGTGGCCGGGTTACGGGTACGCTCGCGCATTCTTCCGCGACCCAGCCGGCGACCGTCCACTACCTCGGACCCTCCCGTCCGACCACGAGAGCTGCGGGTGGGCAGGATAAACCAGTACCCTCCCACAGCCCTCGCGGCCTCCACACGTCCTCCGGCCACGAGGGATGCAGGAGGGCAGGATAAACCAGTACCCTTCCCACTTTCCTCGCGGCCCCTCACCTCAATTTTTGGATTCCGTACATCGAAAGGAAAAACCCTAATAGGATCACTATATTGTCCGTCCGTCCGTCTGCCTGTCAGGACCCGTTTTCTCAAGAACGCGTCAAGGTATCAAGCTGGAATTTAAACAACATAGTCGGGTCTGTTGTCACTTGAACTGTGAAAATTCTAAGTCAAGCCTTCTTCTTCTTCTTCTTCTAGTGGAGAGGCAAGACTCGATCCGTTCACCAATCCATACGAACTACAAGTTGGCTAGCGGAGAGGCAAGCTATTTAGTATTAGTATTTGTTACTCGTAATTCATAATTAGTGTTACTTATTAACAATTAGTATTGATATGATGGCTGAACTTTTATTTTTATACCTACAGGTTTGCACGTAATCCTCGGAACGCGAGTTTGACGAGCACCTAGCCACTTTTTTTTCTTACCGTCGAGATTTATTTAACAAAGATGCATACCATTTAGTTTGAGGCGAGCCCGCCCCAGACTTTCATTTTAGATAACGTCACTTACATGTCTTCCTCTTAGGTTATTCGAATAAGAATATAGCGGCCAAAGAAATACGCAAAACGTGGTAAGAAATCTTTAAGAATATTTGCTAACTTTTAAATTATGATTTATATTTCTAACTTAACCAAATTCAGCGTCGGTGGCGTTCATTTTTACGGAGTGATCGTGGCGTGATGAAAATCTGGTGATGCTAAGAAATTCAAAGTTGTGTGTGTGGTGAACTATCACCAATAGGCATGCAAGGTTTTTAAGGCCTAGTCCAATGTTCGAACAACCTTAAGTCCAGCCAGCGTAGTTCACTAATGTTAAGTAACCGTCGGCTTAATCATACCCCTAAATTGGTACAACCTTACCCTTTACTAGAGACATTTATGAGCTGATACGTTAATTTATATGAAAGATAAAAAATAATATTATCTTCATTTATATAGTTTCATGTGATGAAAGAAATAAAGCGAATTCAATCTTGAAAGCAATTTAAAAGAGCGTCAAAGTTTTACGTACCTGAGCTCTTATAGAGCTTCTCTATTATGTATAAAGGGGTGGTAACGTTCATTGCTATGAAAGCTCTGGTAAGGCGGTAACAATTGCCAGGAACAATATTTATCTTGATTAAGTTAAAGTGCCACACTCTTGAATAAAGCCTTTATTTTCACTAAGCGATTAAATGCACGCGATCTTTATTTCTAAGAGTTGTGGCCGCGGGAAAAGTTTTTGAGGGAAAACTTCTGAAAGTAAATGATTACTAAACACTAACTGAAAACCTTCAGTGAGTTTTATTAGTTATTATGGACGCCTTTAGTGTATATTTGCTGTACGAAAAGTGAACTGAGGGGACCAATCTAATGATTCTGAGCATCATTTAGTGTGCCAGACAATTTTATAATATTAATATTCAGTATATCATTCCGTGATTTTTTTAACATTTTCCCTAAGTACATCGATGTAATATTCACAATTCTTGTGGCTTATTTTCTCGCATATTTTACTCGAGTTTAATAGGCCTTTTGAGCTCTGTTTTCCGAATAAGTAATCCTTCGTCAATGTCAAAAGGACGCACCTGTTTCAGATTTCATGAGGATTTGTCAGGCTAAATGTGACGTTCGTTCGAGACAATTCTAAAAGGGTTTTAGTCATACAAGAAAATATAATAATTTTGTGTAGATAAATACAGTGAAATAAAAACGGGAACTTTGAATAAAATTGTCAACAGGGCCGGTTATAACATTTTCGGCGCCCTGGGCGAGATTTTCGCGGCGCCCTCTTTTTCTTGGTGTGGAGGGGAAAGCTTCCAAAGACAAGGTATCTTAGGGGTCACCACGGATGCACCTATATAACAATCTGGTGTCAGTGACTCTCCTCTTTTACCGCGCCCTGGGAGTTCACCCTACTCTAACGTCGCCACTAATTGTTAAAATAAGTTATGGTTCCTTTTGATTCTTTACTAAGGTTTAAATCTTTAAAATCAATCTATTATTAGGCATTTAAAACATCAGTCCCTGCTTAATCATGTCACTAAATCTTGTTGTATGTTACATAAATAACTCAAGCTACTGCTTAACAACTTTAATTAAGAGATAATCAAGTTCCTAGAATCAGGTCTCCGAAAATAGAGAAAAGACAATAACTGAGAGACCTTCATCAGCTCACTATATGTCCCCACCGAGGGGCTCGGAGCCTACCCTAAGTTAAGGGTGATTAGTTAACCACTTCACACATATCTTTAAATTTATTAGAGTTCGAATTTCTCTGAGAGACCTAATGCTTATGAAATGAGCAAAGAATTTTATAAAGATTAATTTATCCCAGAAGTCTTTATATTGTCTTAATCTATTAAAATATGAAAACAATATTCATAGAATATGTAGAAGCTTTTCAACCTTAAGGAAATTGAAGCGCACTAAAGCAATAACGGCCGCTATTTGTATTCAAATTTTCCTCCAATAGCACAATCACGTTCCCCATTATATTTTCCAAAGCAAAAGTGGAAATGAAATTCCTTCTGGCTGATCGTAAATATTATGCTACCATTATTGGAATCACATCGGCGTGTCTTTCATAATATTACGGATTTCTAAATAAATGGAGTAGAGAGAAAGGAGATACAGATAGAGAATGTTTACTGAGTATGCTTACATTTGAGATTGTTTAAATTTCACTAAATAAAGAAAAAGTAATCCCAAAGAAAAAGAAAAAGAAACAATTGAATCTAATCTTGGTATTTACATTAGTTCAATAACATAAAAATAATCAATAAAAATAACTCGATTTAACTTTTAAAATATTTTAGAACAAGTCGTAAATTTACAAGAGGTCAGGAAGGAATAAAATTATGCTTACATATTGCCTAAACCCATACTGCTTGTTGTACAAAAGTAACTTAATAGTTATTAATTGTTTATTTGCTTGATTAATCTCAATAAATCCTTTGGTTTAATCGTGAACCACGGACAGATTTCACGTCACCGAGTAAAGCCATTCAGTCAAGTTTTAATACCGGCTTTTGTGATTTGTACTATATAAAGGGAAAAAATGCTAAATCCGTCGATTGAATCCATCCGTTTAAATACGTGACGCTAAAACAGAGGCCGTTGAAATGTAAATGGTTCAATTCCGGACATAGGCTTTGGTGGACAGATTTTGTTCGCGGTTTTGCTAAATAAAATTCAAAACAATTTTTTTTACACTGAAATATTTTTTATGACTAAGAAGGTACACGAGGGTGACCTTAAAACCTTAAAACAACCTATATAAAATTCTGTAAGAGGTCACGTGATAGAAATGACGAATTCTATTTAAAGTAAGCTAGGGCTAGAATATATTTATCAATTGAGTAGTACCGTAGCAGTCAATATTATAGCGCTACGATTTGCTACGGCGCTACGGTGATAAATCGTACGGAGGTGCTACGAAGTTGTTACTACGACGTGCTGTGCATAGTATAACAATTATGACAGTAGAGATGATGTGGGAGGTAATATGTTTCATCAGGTTTTCAAATGTGTAAAGTTCGCACCCATCTGAGAACCAAACGACACATTTTCTAAACCAAAATTGGCATAATAAATTTTGACAAGCGTCAATAGCCTAATGGTTAAGGGTACGGATTGCCAATCACGAGGTCGGGGGTTCGAATCCCGCCATTCGACTATTGTCGTAAACCACATATTTGAAATCGCTGACTCTTAGAGTATTATGATAGAAATATTTTCATTTTACCCAACAAACTAGTAAACCGTAGGTAAGAAACTGAAAACTGAACGTATTTTATTCCGTTTTTCGATAGTCCCATCTAGTACGTAACGAACTATGCTCTCTCGAGGGTAACTGCGGATATTGACAATTTATTTGTCTTGTTTTTTTTTCTTTTATTCGATAACCTTCGATTGCTGTATGTTGTTGAATTGAGAGTCGAAAAATGTTTATGCAGCATGTTGTCTTTCTACAAATATTGAATCTAATAGTCAATTCAAAGTTAGTTTGATGTTAAGATTTCATAAGATTCCCTACCGAGGGGCTCGGAGCCTACCATAAGTTAAGGGTGATAGTCAACCACGGTGGCCAAGTGCGGGTTGGTTGACTTCACACATATCTTTGGATTCTCAGATATGTGCAGGTTGCATCACGATTTTTCCCTTCACCGTAAGAACGTCAGATAAATGTACATATGGAAATCAGAAATCGAAAAAACACTTTGGTACATGGCGGGATTCAATCCCAGGACCTGCAGATTGCAAGTCAAGTGCTTGACCCCTGGGCCACCGACGCCCTTGCTTGACGTTCGGTATAAATACTTAGTTATTTATTGGTCAAGATTTTAATATGAACATCTTGTTGCAATTTGTATTACTTTGGAATAAGGAATGAGTCTAAGAGCCTAAAAAAAGCGTTTGTTCCCATCACTATGTTTTAAAATGAAAAGCCACGAAATTGTGACAATAATTCACTTATTTTCTCTATTATTAGCTCTTTAAAAGTAGAAACAATGTCCAGTACATGTTGTCCTGTAGTGGAAACGCACAAATTAACTACAACTATACATTAATATAATAACAATTACATCAGTTTATCATTAATTTGTAACACATCACTCTCAAGGGGACAATTAATCTTGTAATAACATGATGTATAGCCGATACGATAGATCGCTATGACGTCACTAATTCTAATAATACACGTTAACAAAGGACAAATTAATATACCGTCACTTCTCACTGCCGCAACATCTGCATAACAACATTTCGTAAGATATATTTGAAATGAAAAGACTTTATAACCTCTGCACTAATGATACAAAAAGATGGAACAAAAATAAAAAAAAGAATTAGACAAATCATAGAACTTTGTATTTTGTTTTTAAAATATCTTTTGAATGCGTAACTTAAAGGCAATAACTAGTCTGTGTGTGACAAATACTTTGAAACACGACTATACCTGTTCTTTATGCTTCCAAGGTTAAAAAGTCACGCAGAACCTAATGTGTGTGGCCTGCATAATACATCATGTATTTGATGTTCATACGCGTCTCATTCCACGGGGCCACAGTTTCGTAGCACGTACAAATTTGACGCATTCATAACGGCGAGGTTGGCGTGTCCCAATTTGTCGTGCTATGCAAATGTAATATTGTAGCTGCATTAATATTTATAGATGGTGTCAACATGCATTTGAAAAATGTCATTAAAATACAATGTCAAATAATTTTGTCAATGATTTAATTTTGATGATTAAGTGGAAATGTAAATTCGTAAGTAATCAATGAATTGAGGTCGTTTTATATTTATTTGCTCTTTTCTTTTTGATTTTGTACATATTTTAGGATATTTTTATCATTTTTTGTGATGTCCATACAATTTGATTACTTAAGCTGGCGCCCGCAACTTCGTCCGCACGGGATTAAAAAATATGCATATAAAATTTCTAGAACATGGTAACTAACATTGTGACACAAGAATTTTATAAATAGCTAGCTGTCGCCCTCGACTTCGTCCGCGCGAAATTAAAAAAAAACATAGTAAGTAATATATGTGTTCTTACACACTATGTTCTATATGTATGCTAAATTTCATTGAGTTCCGTTCAGCCGTTCTAAAGATACCTTCAAACATCTATCCATCCATCCATCTAAACATTTACATTTATAATATTAGTAAGATAAAAATAGACGTAAATTGTTCAAATGATGGCCAAAGTGATTTTTTTCTTTTATTTATTGTGTAAAACATAGAGAGTATATGTAGTGTGAACTTTGCGGGCTTTTAATATTAAAAGCACATTATCGTTGTCGGCTGAGCGTGACCTGTTAATGTTTTCATCGTTCACTGCTTTATGTACTCATACATTTTCTTTATACAAAACGTTTTACATACGAGAAGTATATCTAACGCGGAGGGCATATGTCACACTAAATTATAATAGCTCACTAGCGCCCTCCTGTGAATGTCAAAAAAGTGTCACAAGATCCTTAGCTTACTGCAGCTGTCTTGTTGTTTTATCTTTTATTTCCTATACAGGCTTTTTTAATTTTCTGACACAACTAACCGCCTCTCTAAGCGACCCAGATAAGCTTGTCGGATAGTACTAATAATATATTATAAATACTAATGTTTGGATGGATGGATGTTTGTTTGAAGGTATCTCCGAAACGGCTAAACAGATCTTTATGAAATTTGGTACAGATATAGAAAATAATCTGGAAGAATACATAAAATATAATACTATTTTTTTTAATTCTGTACAGACGGAGTCGCCGGCAACAGTACTTCATAATTTGCTGGTGTTTCCAGATTTTGAAGATTTAGTTATAATTTGATTAGTATTTTTGCTAGAAGTGTCAATAGGGTACATCTTTACAGATAGTCGGGTTTGTTGGTGTTTGAATAAGCTGATCCTTATCTAAAGTAGTATTACTTTTTTTTATAACAGAAGGGGGCAAACGAGCAGCGGGAACACTGAGGTGTTCAACGACGCCCATAGACATCAGCAATACCAGAGGAACCGCAGATGCGTTGCCGGCCTTTGACTTAATCTATCTTTAAGTTCATAATTATGATAAAACATCAAAGAAAGAATAAATTTTGAACAGTATTTACACAACTGTAATAACCTTTATTAGTAATGAACAGTTTTGTTTATACAAAATTATCTTTGTCATAATATTCTTGTAAAATTAAATAAAAACATCCAACCTAAATAAATAAGAGGGAAATAACATACTGGCAAATTCTACGAAAGGACACTCGTTGAGAGAAAAAAAATATTGTGAAAACAGACAACGTACCGGATTATACGCGTACCAAATAAATATTAAAAACAATTGACAGCTGAGTAATCTCAATATAATATATTGTGGTTTGTAAACTCGAATTCAATGGAAATGTGAAATATTCACATCACTGGCTAACAATTTCATTTATTGTACATGGATTTTTAGTTTTTAAATTAATGATAAAAACATATCTGTTTCTAATAAGTCTGATAACAGCCTTTTAAATGTAAAATTGTTTCGTTAAGTAAGTTATAATTTTTCATTGCTATAAAAATATGAACCACAAATATTTAAAATGACGGTCAAAAGATTTCAAGATGTCCTGACGATATGGTCAAGTGTAGGTAATTTTTTAAACACTCAAAGAACAACCACGACACCTCAAAGACAGTCACGATATGCCTGTTGAGACCTGACTCTTAAAACCGCGATTAAGGTAAACAATGTCTCGCCACAGCGCCATCTTTTAGGGCACAGAAAACGGCGCCCACACTACACAGAATAGGGTATACAACAAGAGTATAATTAGAATATTTATGATTATTATAGTTTGCGGTTACTATTCTTGAATTGCTTTGGTTCTGTCATATTCAATGTTTTATCTGAAACTAAATGTTGAAACAAGATGAAAAAATAATATTAAATGTCTTAAATATGTCAAATTATCAAGTTACTTAGTGTTCTGATGCGAGAGAGGAACTAACGTCATTGGCGCTCCAGTCTCGAAGCAATTTATACATAAATTGGTTGCGAGGATCTTAAGCTCGCTCGCGTCTAATTACATTTTACACCAAATTCACATACACGAAACTAGTTGCATATATTTACTTCATATAAGTATGTATATCCATAGGTATATAGGTAGAAAGAATATAATAAATATAGGAATAATTTAAGCACCACTTTTACTTTTCATAATTAATTTTAATAAGTGAACAGTGATAACTTTTCTTATTCGATCCTGATGTAACTTATTAATTTAATCAATGTGAAGTATTGTACGTATAATCAATGTCAGTCTGAGTTTGTCCAATGCTACGTAGCCCTCTATCAAATGCCCGGTCCAAGGCCATTGGACAAAGGTCATCGAAAGCCTTTTCAAATGAAGGTTAGTTTGTTCAAATACTAGGTAAATTTTACACAACAACTAGCCATATATTTATAGTTTCAATATAAAACAGGAGAAGAAATTAAAATATATATTTTAGTTAATAACAAATAATTAAGAATATGGTCCTTCAAGCAGGATTTCTTATTTTCAAACAAAAACAAAAGTCTGATAG
Organism: Papilio xuthus; assembly: GCF_000836235.2. Taxonomy (NCBI): domain Eukaryota; kingdom Metazoa; phylum Arthropoda; class Insecta; order Lepidoptera; family Papilionidae; genus Papilio; species Papilio xuthus. Next base: position 2,417,416 of record NW_013531079.1, on the reverse strand, counting down.
ATGCAGTTCAACTAGTCTATTTTATATAATTTATACAGATTTTCACTTTTGTAACAAATCGTTGTAAGTCCGTAATGCGATAAGGTACTTTGGTTGGCATTGATCGGGTCATGATTCACTTTGGACATGAAAAATGTGTGCCGTCCGACATTGATGCATTGTGATTGAGGGAGAGTTAATACCTCTTGATGAAGCGCGATGCCTCATGTCATTTACTATTTAACGCTTTATTATTATATAATTATTTAATTATTACCAAGCACTTGTTTCCTGTGACTTTTTTTATAAGAGATGGGGGTAAACTATCAGCGGAAATACCTAGGTGTTCACCGACGCCCGTGGACATCTGCAATACCAGAGAAACCGCGTTAATGGCTTTGGAAAGACGAAACGCTCGCTTCTTGAAGGACTCTAAATAATAGCAGTTTGGAAATACCGCAGTGGATGGATGTCTTTTAGAAGATATCACAAGTATGGCTACATGGATCTTGCTTAAATTCGGCATAGATGTGATGAAGAACTGGAAGAACACATAGGTTACTAATTAAGATTTTTTTTAGCTCCGAGCGTACGGAGTCGCGTCCTATGCCTATATTAATATAATATATTAAATTAAACAACATCCCTATAAAATTGATTACAGAGATAAAAAAAAAACCTTGAATAATAGATTATAGTACTATTCGATTTTCGTTTACGAAATGATTTGTTTTTTTTAATCCAATGAACTGTAATTGTTAATTTATTATTATTTAAAAATGTAAAATTATGTTGCTTGTATTTATATAATAAATATTTCATGCCATTTGTCTTACGTAACCACAAGACCTAATGGAGAAATTAAATTAATAAATCAACAGAAAGTAAGATCGTGAATATTTAGATAAGAGGATTGGAGTTCGTGAGAATTCAATACGAATATTATTTTATAGCTCAAACTTATTTATTACTACGAGTTTCCGTATCTTTGTTGCCAGCTCATGAATTAATTTTCAACTATGAAAAGACGCTATTAACAAGTTAAGTGGTTAACCTAATTAGTATTTATAAAAGTTAAAATTATGTACTGTTTTTATTGAATAATAATCTTAATAATAAAATTTAATATGGATGGCTCCAAAGGTAGAGGGAGACAATCAAGTATGGATAGATATGCGCTAGAAGAGAGTGAATATAATATTGATACTGTGCTCCTTTGATACTGTGATACTCTGATAGTGTGATACTCTGATAGTATGATACTGTGATAGTGTGATACTGCGATACTCTTATAGTGTGATACTGTGATACTCTGATAGTGTGATACTATGATACTGTGATAGTGTGATACTCTGATAGTGTGATACTGCAATACTCTGATAGTGTGATACTCTGATAGTATGATACTGCAATAGTGTGATACTGTGCCGACTCTTTGTAGAAAAGGGCAGATTAACGATGGTTATTAATAATCATAGACTAAATTAGGATTTTTGTTTCCTATTACATTATCTTCGTAATAACACGACAAAGGTTAACAAGAAGAGCTCAAGTTCTAAGTAAAGACAATACCGGGGAGTAAACAAAACTTTTATCGCAAAGGAGAACGACTTCTAATACTTGAAGTTTATCATGTTAGGCCAAGTTGTTGGACTTTCACCTCTCTTGGGGTCAGAAATCGCTCCTCATGTGTTTATGAGTTTTCTTTAGTAAAAGCTTAGAAAATACTAGTTTGATATACATGATTTTTTATTATAGCTTTTTAGTATTATAAATAACATATGTAAATGGAAAAATGTGTTTAATTATAAATACTTTTTAAAATATTCGAAAAATTAATCAGCAAAGTAAATTGTGAATGCGCTAAATTCACAAACAGTTCCCAACATCAATGCTTAATTGATTATAACCTGATAAAATGTATTCCCCACACGACTTTACGTTGTTTTTGCAAATTAAAATAATACGAACACCGTTCGTTGCAAATTAATATTTTATGTATGAATTTAATTGTGAAAATGTCTGTTATGTGTGGCTGAAAAATGATTTTTAAAAGGCTGCAATTCGAGAATCATAATGAATGAATGAATTACGAGTAAAAGAGACAGGGAAATATTTAATAGCTGCCGCCCTCGACTCTGTCTGCGCAAAATTAAAATCTTTACTAGCCTATGTGTTCTCCCAGTCTATGTTCTACATCCATGTTCGTAGAGATCTGTTGAGCCGTTTCGGAGATACTTTCTAACATCCGTCTAAACTTTCGTATTTATAACATTAGTAAGATTTATTTTGGCTAGATGAATTTCAATTCCCGTAGCGCGTAAAAAATAATATTTCCATCCTTGTCACTCTCTTCGACAAAATAGAGATAACAATATTTTTATTTACGATTGATTTGACAACAAAGTGATCCTATAAGGGTTCCGGTTTTTTCCTAGCAGGTACGGCACCCTAAAAAACATAAAATGTTAATGAAATCAAGTCGTAGTATCACTGGAAGCGCCTTGCTAAGAAGGTACACGTATTCTATTCAAACTTAGCACTCTTGTTAGTGAAACTATTCATATATTATTTAATTTTATTCCCACGTACACTCTAGGGATGCTTACATTAACCAGCTCGTGTTACATTTAATAGTCAATTAAGAATCTCATCTAGACCGTGTGAGAGTAAATTGGTAGGACGAGAATATCATATTTGCAAGAACATTTTATATTTTTATTATAAATATTTCATTATTATTTAATATAATGATATGTGTGAAGTCACCCACCCCCACTTGGCCAGGGTGGTTGACTAGTAACCCCTAACTTAGGGTAGGCTCCGAGCCCCTCGGTGGGGACATGTAGTGAGCTGATGATGATGATTTAATAGTAGCTTAACTTAGTTTGAGAGTCGAAAAAAGACTAAGCAAGTAATCTTTTTATTCTAATGCCTTTGTCTATCCGATGTACTCCAAAATTACGGCTAGCTAATTAAGCTTTTTTTAATTCCGCACGATCGGAGAAGCGGGCGATAGCTAGTATATATATATATATATATATATAGAACTCAGATAGAACATAGTCTCGAAATCTCGAATCACGCTTAGTATACTTACACTATTTTTGTTATGCGTTTTTTTTGAGGTTAAATATATTTTGTTGTGATAAAATAAATCTTTTGATATTTTTATCAAATTCATAATTCATTTTTACATTAATGTTACTTTGAAAACAAAATTTATTTGTTCAGTGTATGAATTCTACTGTCTATCATGATTTAGGTTT
>NW_013531079.1:2287384-2414064 GCF_000836235.2 Papilio xuthus | reverse complement strand
TACATATCAGTTCATAAAAAAATATATTTTTATTATAAATGACAACAAGGTTTGCTAATCTTAAAGTCACAAATACGTATAACAATGTTCTAACATTTTGGTCCTTCGAGTCGGAGTCATTTCGAAGCTTTTGGTTGTAATACTGACTTCGAAGCTTACAAACATCAGGAAGCTTTCCTCTAGATCAAAGGATCCTTGACAAGTAACATCTCGCTATGATATGTAATACGTCTACAATGACCTTTGAATAACCTTTTCGCATACTGGCCAAGTGAAGTATGCGTACAGAAAACATATCATCTCTTTTTTTACGAAGAGAATGAAAGAGATGACAACATGTTCTTATGTATCTATTTAAAACAAATGAATATTATATCATTGCGCTAATGAAATTGTAAATATAATAATCTTATTCACTCTATTCATATCATTTATTTCGACAAATAATTTTGATGGGCGATCTATCATTATGATTAAAATAATATCCAATTGCAATTTGATCTCTATTTCGATAGAAATATGTTTTAATTTGCTTTGTATCTTTGTAAAAGATTGAATTTGCCAAAGAAGACTCTCAAAACTTATCCTTCAATATAAGATATGAATAAAGAGTCTTTAGGGGATCGTACAAAATTGAGAATTGAGAGGTTAGAATATTCAAGAAACAATAAAGTGAGGCAAATATCAAGAACCAAATACACAAGTTTAGTTTCTTAATGTATTTCAAAATAACAGTGAATTAGCTTAATAAATAAATCTATTAAATCTTACTAATATAAATGTAAATGTTCAGATGGATGTCTGTTTGAATGTATCTCCAGAACGGTTTCATGGATCTCGTTGTAATTTGTTACAGATGTAGAATATAGCCTGAAAGAACAATTATGCTACTAATTAAGTTTTTCCAATTCCGTGCGGACGGTGTCGTGGGCGACAACAAGTTCTTTATATTTCAAAAACACCTGGTAGATGATAAATTTTAATACTTATTTCCAATTGATTTCACTTTAATATTGAGTTACAACAATATAATGATATTTTTTTAATAATCGTAGGTAACATATGCGTTTTAAAATATCTATAAATGCCGCGTGTAGAACCATGTATGCTTACACATTTCCTTAGTGTAGATTTTATAATCTCAATCACCGGCGTTCAAAGGGTTAAACACGTGTTTAACCAAACATGTCCAACTGTATATTTTGTAGCAAAACAATAGTACGGCAGTTACCCTAACAATTTATAAATGATTTTCTTCATATAAATACTTGTTTCATCATTATATTTGTTATTTCTACGCTTCGTATACATAATCCTCTGTCAGTGTCAAAGCAACGCACCTGCTACAGATGTGAACATTTGTCATTCCTTCAAGACAACGGCGTCATTATAAAGGTTGAAAATGTCAGATTCGTTAAAATGTTGCTTTAGATACCTTAGTGACTTCTTTTTTAATCGCTTTTAAGATGTTAGTGGCCATTGAAAATTGTACGTCAGTAGCTGTTTCAACTTAAGCTTTTAAAATCAGCATAGTCTGTTGCGTAGTACTTGATACTTATCCCAGCGTTAGTTTAGTAAGTGAACGGAATCACTGATGTATGCATAATCAACAAAAATATTCTTATGTCTATCTCTTACTAATATTATAAATGGGAATGTTTAGATGGATGGATATGTGGATGTTTGTTTGAAGGTATCTCCGGAGCGGGTCAACTAATCTCGCTGAAATTTGGCATAGATTTAGAACATAGTCTGAAAGAACACATCGGCTAGTTATTTAGTTTTTTTAATTAGGACGGAGCCGCGAGCGACAGCTAGTATTCCAATAAAGTACAAAGTTATTTTCTTCTTCGGGCACGTTATAAAATTATCACATCGTAAGTAACAATAAAAGTAACTCTAAATAAATAAACAACTTCATTTATTCCGGATGCTATTTAAAAAGCTATATAAAAATCAAATAACGTTGTTTCCGAGTTCGTAAAGCTGTTTTTAATGCGGTCATTAGTTACCGTAACGTTACAAATTGCGGGGACGTGGTTCTTCCAGTTTTTCGCGGACATAATCTATCATTTTTCTTAGCTGAAAAGGAAACAATGTTGTGTTTTTCTATTACAAAAATAATTGTTTTATTATTCAGTTTATTTTTAATAGTATTTAAAAGACTTATTAAAGTGAATTTTGTACTTGTTTTGTGTGATCGATAAGCCCAATAGATTGTTTTTTCCCGTTGGGTCGATTGGATCTCAAAGGGAAAAGGCCAAGGCCGATTGAGCGGTAGGCCGATCAGGCAAATAATTCTAATCACTACGAATTATTTAACGTTTATTTACTAGGCTTTTTTATATTTATTGCTAGGAAGAAAATCCGAAAATGTGGCAATGTATTGACCCAACACTAGCCTTACTAAAATGTCGACGTTTGTGTCCCCTCACTATTCATTCTGACACTTGACTTTGTAACGAAAGCACGTCATTCGCGCCAAAGGATTCTAATTAATAATGTCTAAATTACTAACTGCCGAAGAAAAAGAATGAATAATAAACTTAATAAGTAGCCTATGTCTTCTTCCAGACTACGATAGACGTCTATGCCAGATTTCAGTAAGATCCATGCAACTGATATACTTTCATACAAACGTTATATTAGTAAGTTTGAGCGATGTTGTTTAAACAATTTTTCTTTTCAATGTGACGATCCACTTTACTGTTGTCTAAACAGTTCCTTGTTAGTGAGAATCTAAATTGGCCTAATTCTCTATGTAAACGATATAATCCTCGAAACTGCGAGACTTAATCGTCTCATTTCCGTTTACAGGAAGTTGGACTAGTTAGTGGTGTTTTGAAATTTTGAGATAACAGTTCAAAGGCGTGTACAATATTTTGGAATTTATGTACGAACGAAATACATGTATAAATAATTCAATTATGTAACGTTTCGACTGTCGTAGCATTTTAATAATGCTGTCTCTGTTCTTTCAAAGAGAATGAAAGAGATGATTATATGAAATCTTCTTACGAGTATAAAAATTTCGTATCACAATGTATGTTCGTGATAAATTCCGAAACTACTGAACCAATTCTTATTAAATTTTGTAAGCATCTGTATTTGGATACAAATTGGGAGATGGGTAGTTTTTTTATTAATATCGGGCGGACGAAGTCGCCGGCGATAGTTAGTATTTTATGACTATGCTAGTACTATATAACTTTCTATAAATATGCTGCAATGTGTACTTAGCTTTAGCCTTGTGTACTTAACAAGGGTGTGGACCTGATTTGATGAGATTATTTTATGACCGTAAATTACGACGTCTCTGGTTTATAGAGGCTTTGCTATATTTTTGTTAAGGAGAAATGAGGGTCGAATGACAAATAATCCAACTAAGACCTCTGGACATATATAACCTACTTTTTATATCTATATTAATACTAGCTGTCGCCCACGACTCCGTCCGCGTGGTTGTCTAAAAAAAATAGGGGTGGACTACTCTTAACATTTCGGGGGATGAAAAATAGATGTTGGCCGATTCTCAGACCTACTCAATATGCTCACAAAATTTCATGAAAATTGTGACACGAAAATTTTATATATAAGACATTTCAAGTGTCTGTATGTAATATAAAAAAAATATATTTCGTCCACATAATATATTCGCATAGTTCTTCTATGCGAATCCAATTCAATCTACAATAGATGCAGATAAAAAAAAAACTATATTAGAAATGACTTTACACCTTTGCGTCATTAATTTTACTCGCACATTTATTTAAAAAAGAAACATCATAAAAGCTTGGAAAAGAAAAACAATTACTCACATCACTGCAAACGTATTTGTCACAGCAATTTACGAACACTCATAAAGTGACATGAGCATACGCTCGTAAAACAGATCCTGACAAATCAAAACTTATACACTTTTATTACTAGTATACAAGACTTTCTTACAAGAATAAGAAAATACTTCTACGAGTCTACTGATAATCAGAGTAATAACTAAGGTATATTAGTGTATTATATATGATTACGTTTTCTAAATATACACTAAGAGTGACCATTAAGTGACGTCGCGGACTCAACCGTAAGACGTCAACTATGTCGAGGCGACTTCGTCCGCGTGGAATTAAAAAATCCTTAATTAGTAGCCTATGTGTTTTTCCGACTCTATTCTATGTGTATGCCAACTTTCATCGAGATCCGTTAAGCCGTATTGCAGATAACTTCTAACAAATATCAATCCAACTAAACATTCGCATTTGTAATATAAGATAGTGTTATATTTTATAATAAAAAAATCTGTAAAACCAAATTATTGCGAATATTGTAAAGCCCGCTACAAACCTTCAGTTTTAATTGTACAATCAGTTCAATTGAATCGAACTTGTGTAGAGAAAATTTGAACGGTCATTTTGTCTGTACAGTTCTCAGTTTTGCCTCCAAACTAAGTGGGCTAACTTTTCTTTCTAGGAGTTTTAAAATAGTCAACCAATTGATAACTTAGGTTGTTACAGAAGACTGATGTTTTTTAATGCGATCTACTGAAAATGTTTCGTGAAAACGTCGTTTTGGTAACATACAATTTTCTGTCTCATAAAAATGCATGTAAAACGTCACGTATCATAAGTGCTTCCATTATTACGTTAACTGCTGTATAAAATGACATCGGTTACATTAACTTTGTTGACGGAAAACTCTGGAAAATCCCCATGTATGTTCTTTTTCACGTCAAATAACTGCAAATCTTACTAATATTGTAAATGCGAATGTTTTGGTGTATGGATGGATGGATGTTTTTTGAAGGTATCTCTGTAGGTAGGTATCAGAGTCTGGAAGAACACAGTGTATTTTTTTTTTAATTACGCACGGATGGAGTCTCCGGCGACCGCTTGGAACAAATAGATTGACCGATAATTATCTTTATTTTGAACGACAACGTCACGACCAAACATTTTAAACAATGCATTGAAATGTGTATAAATTAATTAATAATAATTAATAACATTAATTATCTTAACACAACTCAATTAATAATTTAAGCATAGTAGTATTGTTAGATAGAAATTAATTACATTTTCACTAAAATTTTTGTAGTTCATAGTCCTAACTAAATTAACTGGAAGGTTAACTTTTATTTCTGTTCTTAGCTAACAATTTTAGTGACAAACCTTAACAGATTAAAATTAATATTGCCCAGTAATGACTAAAATTTAACTACCAAAGTCGTAATTGAGTTTCTTAAGTCAAATTGAGATCATGTCCTGAATTGATTGCTTTGTTAAACCCGTTTCAATGTTGACGTTTTGATGAGAAATTGGTGACTTATTTGACCTTCGAAATAATTATTCAAACATAATATAGTAATAGCTTTTGCTTGCACGATATAAAAAAAATGTCAATCGAATACATGCGGTCAATCAAGCTATGAAATATGGGATAAATCGAGAGTTTTCACATCGTATTGCTACAAACTTGTAACCTATTATCATAGTATTCAATGGGGTCTAGCATAAATATTTGTGACAAGCTCCACTGTATCATCATCGACGAAATTTGTATTAAAGTTTGTGCAGCCTACCCGGCGTAAAGTACACCAAAAATCTCATACTAATTTTGACATAATTGCCGATGCTTGTCACAAATATTCGTGCTAGGCCCTCTGATTAATTTGACGCTATTATACAAAGAGATGTTTGATGAATACTTTGATTAAACACGTTTGATCTTTTATTTACCAAACGCTTTTGTAATTAGCAGTTTTTTTTGTAAATAAAAATAAATAAATAAATAAGCTCTAGGCTTGTGCTAGGATATGGTTTACGACAATAGTCGAATGACGGGATTCGAACCCCCGACCTCGTGATCGGAAATCCGTACCCTTAACTATTAGGCTATTGAATTTAAATAAAGATACCGTAGTCCAATTTTAAGGGTATTTTTAATAACCTATGCAGTTATCGTGGATTACTTTTAGTCGTGAAAATTATTATATTTCAGTTACTAAGCAAACTTTACTATACTTTGCAAAATGCCGGAGGGTTTAATTCTCGTACATTTCGCTTATTCGACCCAAGTACTGTACAACTATCAACTAGAGAGTTAATTAAACGGTTGTCGAGTATAATTGATTTAATCTAGATGCAAATTGTAGTCTATTAATGCTAATCAAAGATGGACTTCACTGTTCAAGTTTGAGAAGCATATAAATCAGATGTGTGCAAACAATTATGTATTCTGTTAGGCAGTGATCAAACTTAGGGTCGCGACAATAGTGCATTTCCTAGCCAACTACAACGTAACCCAGAGGGGTAGGTAGAGACCACGAACCTTCATTTGGAATCTTGACACATCTCTCTGGCTTCTTCGACATTCATACATCTACGCATACATGCACGCTGGTGTCGGATGCTTTCAATACCGCCATTCTTGAATATTTTTCCTTGCCCTATGACATTACTTGATTATTATATTTTTTATATTCATACGAATTTGGCATTGCAATTGTTACAGCTAGTAATTTTTAAATTAAAATGTTGCGTCTATGTAGTTTTACACATTATTAATTAGAATTCTTTGGCGCGAATGGGTCACTTTCATTACAAAGTCAAGGGTCAGAATGATTAGTGAAAGGGACTAAACGTCGACATTTTAGTGAGGATAGTGTTAGCCAGTACACCGGAACAGTAGGTTAAAACAGTCATGGAAAACCTATCGTGTATGGCTTGCATTAGTTTTCACAGGACACAGATGTCGAGAGCAAAGGAAAAGATGGTTAGTGGAGATCTTGCGTCATAGCGTTATACTTTTTGACGTCATGAAAATTTACTATGGCAATGTTTCTTATTAAAAATATATTTCAAGCATAAGATGAAAGTATCCATTGTGACTATATTCTTAGACGGGTAGAATACCTTTCTTTAGAGATTTAGTCAAGCATTGAATTGGATTTCCGTTTGGCTGACATTCATGAACGAAAAGCTTTATTCGTCTCGACAAAACTAAACCAATATGTATTTATATTATGTATTTATATTTTTAATACATTATTAAAGCGCTCTTATTTACCAGGTATTATTCATTAAGTAAGTTTCCAAATTATATAATACAAAAAATCTGATCACACTTTATCGAGTTTATTGTCTTTATTTTGCAGAAGGGAATTTAGTTTTTTTTATGTTTTAAGACTAAATGTTACCGAAAACTTTCCGATCTATGCGGAATTTCGAAAACAATAAACAAAGGGAAAAATCCGGCCAAAATGCAATTCCATTAATTGGGGAGCCGTGGCGCAAAGAATTGTACAGTTACACGGATCATTTAGCAATGTTTGAAATTCGTTTGTTCGCCCTCGGCTCTCCCCTGACTCGGATTTTTAAACGAATACAAGTTATTTTGTAAATATACATAGAAATCCGTAAGCTACATTTCCAGTTTCCATCAGAATCTTAAAAAATAGATATAATATATAAATAGATTTATTTAAAGTAAAATGTGTCTATCCATAATCGCTACTTAACTAGGAGTCTAAATTCTTAGTGCCAAAATAAAATAAAAAAATACATTTAGACAATTTTTTTTAATAATACACGTGTTTTAACCCTTTGACAGCCGGTGTTATTATTATGGAGGTCAACATGGTCATTAAAAAGTATGTTTTATCCTTAAATATACAACACCGAAACAGAGGTACTTTGTTCTTTTATTTGTCAAGATTGATCGGAAGCATTCGCAATCGTATTTCTAAATTATTATTATTACTGACCTCCTATTATTTTATATTGTATCATAAACTTGGAGAAGCCAATATGACATGTCATAGGTCATGGGGTCTGCAGTCTACAACCGGCTGCTGGACCACGTCACAGCGGCACCCATCTTATCTCTTATCCGAAAAGTCCACTTTCACTTCCCATCTTTTCCTTATGAGAAAAAGGGTGGGAAGGGAAAGAGGACTAAATTAGGCCTTCGGGACGCACACTCATCAGACTGTACGCGGAATTGCTTCCACTTGACGCCTGTCTTCTGTGTGGTCGTGGTATTTCACCGGGCGAGCCGGGACAATTCGTGCAAAGATGTTAAAGTGGGCTCTACCACTGTTACATAAATTAAAATCAGTGCTTGTCGAGAAGACTCTAAATAGATACCAATTTTTTCAAATGTTTTTTTTTTATAAATCGCCCTTTGACCTGTAATTTAAACATTACCAATAAATATTGTATTGTATTGGATTGGATTGCATTGTAAAAATGTTAAGAATCGTATTTATCGAAGTGGAGATAAGATTTTGGATTTTTTTTAAATAGTAACTATGTTAATGTGTATTTAGGTAAATACTTATATCTTGTAAAGTAATGGTGTTAGCCGAATATATCTAACGCTCGTTAAATTGGAAGCATATTATGTTGTCGGTTTTACGATATCGTAAACCATAACGATATCGTCGTAACGCTTCTCGCTCGTAAAGGTAACTTAAGCATGATTATGCTACAAATTTATAATTCTATACGACGATAAAGATTTACGTCTCTATCAAGACCTTACGATAAGGTAAAATGCACTTCATGTCATAAGTCAACAGTGGTGTACAGTCATAACTCAACAGCGGTGAACGGTCAATAGTCAACAGTGGTGAACAGCCAACAGTCAATATTCAACAGTCAACCATCAACAGTGGTAGATCCCGTTGCAACAATATTTGTTGGGTTCACAAACAACAAATTGGCCAATTTGTTGTATTCAATCTATTGTAATCAATACCACGACCACACAGACGACAGTCGTGAAGTGGATGTAATTCCGCGTTACGAAAACATTTATCCACAAAATCAGGAGGAGTCAAGGCGAGCAACGTAACACCGTAAGAAAGGTATAAATATATGTGAAACTTTCTAGGAAATATTTCATACTAATTAATTAATTATATTTATTACCACGTAAATTAAAAAAAATAAAGAAATTTGATTCTGTATAAATTGTTTGACAAATTCAAATGAATAGTACAACTAAACATAAACACAAGTACGTTTAAAAGTAAAGGGGTACAAGGTAAAGAGGTCTGTGACGTCACAAGGTAAACAGTACTTGGAACAACACTTGTGACGTCACAAGTGTTTTCTTTCGTCTTATATTTGTTTGTGTTTTTACCAGATGTTTGTGTTAAGAACGTATGCCGTGTTTTAATTAGAGACGTGTCGTTACTATGTTAAGATGACAAAGTGAAATGTAAATGACACAAAGAGTCAAAGAAGAGTAAGTACTTTTAGACTCGTAATAAAAAAGGAATAACAACTTAAGTTCTTATTTTTAGACATTATTAGTCAGAATCCTTTGGCGCGAATGGCGCGCTTTCGTTACCAAGTCAATTGCCTGATTGATTATTGAGGGGACATAAACGTTGACACGTATCTATATGTCCGAGATAAATTCTAAAAAAAAACAAAAACAATCATGGATCAATATAAGAAGTATACAATTCTAGTTTTGACTTCTTGATGGTAATTATTGCTATAGGCCTTTGATACATTTAAATTAAAACTTGTTTTAAATAATTTAATAAAGTTATTATAATAATATGAATCAATTTAATATTGTAACGTTTACAGTAACTGTTTTTACGGTAAAATGTTTACAGTAACTTAGAGATATTTCCCTGAGAATATTTTAAATGTTGGCTTGATTTAGTCGCCATAAATTAGTCTTATTGGTTTCATCAGTATTCGCCTGGAGTATTCAGTAAAAACTTATAAACAATACTGTATTGTTGAAGTAAAAAAGAACGAATAAAATATTCCTTTTCCAAAAACGTTTTATTGAAAATGTAATATTTTATCCTGTTTCATCCCATATTTGTTTTACACACAACGTTGTCAATTGCACACAATACAATGTTCTCTGAAACACTGGATGAATTCGACTATATAAAAAAAAACACATTTTTATTATAATAAATGTTTATATAAGAAGATCACATAGTATTCATGAAGGAAGATAGTGATATATATCCAAAGACGATACATGTATTAATGAATACACGGCAAAGCAAAAACCAAACTGTAACTTACGACTTGTTACCTTATCGTGTAGCGAGGAATTATAAATGAAACATAATTAGTAGCCTATGTGTTCTTACAGCCATGTTCTACATCTATGCCAAATTTCATTGAGATTCGTTCAGCCGTTCTGGAGATATTTTCCAAGAAACATCCATCCAAACATTCGCATTTATAATATTAGTAAGATTACTCGCTAATAAGTTTAGTTCGACATATATGTAACATTTGTTGGCTAATGTCGACTGATTAATGTATTTTGTTCAAGAGAAGATATAATATGGATTTTTTCAAAGAATTCTATATACGTTGGAATATCGTAATGTATTGAATTGCCATTTCCAAATAAATCTTCACATGTATAAGACTTTTTTAATTTTGCTTGCCAGTCAAAGATTCCATGTTTCTCTCAACTTTCTTTATAATGTAGTCACGTACGCCAAAGCGAATTTTCTATTGAGCACGTACTGATTCGAATAATAATATTCTGTAAATCAATCTCATATACTTTACGACATATAGATGTCACCAAACAATTGTTAATTAGGTTATTTTGTAATCTAACTAGATTTTTTTTTAATTTGTAACAATTTTTTTTTTAAAATCGATTTACATTTTAATTTATGTAAATTAATTTATAAATAAATAAATAAAAAAATAAATCCCTGTTTTATTTTTTGTCCAAATTGTTTCATCAAACATTTTTAATGTCGAAAATATGTCAAACAAAGCCACATCCTATATAATGATTTGATAAACACGCATTTTAAAATAATTTGAACGTTTACGAAGCTATTAATTTAAAGGTTAATAATAAACTCAAAGAAGTTAGCGTCTTTGTGATATATTTGAAATAAACCGTTTGATTTTATTGACATGTAAAATCTAATTTAAAAATAGATTTCCCTTGCGATTTCTCAACCGATCCGTCGAGTATATATGTCAATAATGTTTTCTAAATCTTACTTATAATATTATAAATGAGAATGTATGAATGGATGGATGAATGGATGTTTGTTAGAAGGTATCTCCTTAACAGCTGCGTAGATTTCGCTGAAATTTGGCATAAATGTAGAACAAAATCTGGAAGAACACATAGGCTACTAATTATTGTTTTAACTCCACGCGGACGGAGTCGCGGGCGACATCTAGTATTTTACAAAAAAATATAAAGTGGTAGAATTTATTGTATTATTTAGTCAAAAGAAAGCTTTTGCATCAACGAATAGGCTAGGCTACATTTTATTTGTAATTTCACTAAAACGAAGCTAAATAAAGTTCTATTTTAAAGTGACTCTCACTACTCTATCGCTCAAGTTCCCTTACGCTTTTAAAGCTTATGTTACGGTAAAATTATGCAACTGTAATGTGGTTGATAAAATAAAAAAAGCTCGTTTCGTATTCAAACATTTTGAAAAATTATACTTTCGGTTGTTTCACCTGCATAACTTTTTAATGACATGAATTTATATTTTTCCCTGTACACTAATACTGCCAATTAAAACTTGAGTAATTAGCTCGATATAAATGTAGTAATACGTAGTACTTGTATGTCACTGTAAAATTGTTAATACGGGTAGTATTTAATCTTACCAACCATATTTTTGTTTTTTGGAATTTAAACATGTTATTTTTTTAAAGGCGATAAAATTACAAACTGACATCGTCAAATTGTGAACATGATATTTGATTATGGCTAGATTTTGGCAATGCTAAAAACATAGTAATTAAATCTGTAAGCAGGCTGGTTGTAACATGAATCTATACATATTTATAAATTTGGAGTGTCTGAATTTGTTACTGGAAAAATATATATTTCATACACACGACATATTGGTGCAGCTGATAACGAAAAATTTAAATCATATTTTTAAATTTTTTGTCTGTGTGTATGTCTGTCCGCAGTACCGCGTCTGATGCGGGTAATCTCCGAATCGGCTGTACCGATTTTGACTTAGATGGGAAAGTAACTGATGAATGCGGGCATTTTATAGACCAAGGCTTTTTTAATTCTGCGCTGATGAAGTCGCGGGTAAACGTAAATAAGTTTTTAATACGGTCTTCAACTACGCCTTGAGTATTGGCGTAGCATCGGTATGAACAAAATTTATTACAACTGCGATACTGTGGGTTCTATTTTAGAGGCACTGGTATATAAACTTATTGTCAACTCTTTCATTTACTTTATTACAAACAAAATAAATTGCACTTGGCCAGCGTGGTTGACTATGGCCTAATCACCCTTAACTTAGGATAGGCTCCGAGCCCCTCGGTGGGGACGTATTGTCAGCTGATGATGATGATATCGAGAGAATATTCAATAACTATAATATTTTAAGAGACGCCACACATTAGAGACTTTAATTCCGATAGTTTGATGAATGTGTATATTAGAGGAAGTTTGAAAGTAACGCACTGGCGCTACTGGATCACTAGGTCGAGAAATTAAGGATTAAAAGGTTAGCGTGGTTTGGACATATTTTGCGGTGGGATGATGATGATATAAGCAAAAAGTAATGAGAAGTGGAAGACCAAAAAAAGTATTGAATGACTGTGTGAAAGAGGATATCCGTAGGAAGTGTTAGATTCAGAAATCGAAAAACACATCGGTACATGGCGGGATTCGAACCCAAGAACTGCATATTGCAAGCCGAGTGCTTGTCTCTTGATTTACACATTAATTTCCCGTTAGGATTCTGTATTAAATCAGATGCCAGTAAGTAAGATTCAAATACATTTGTTGTTGGAATAAATCACTTAACATTTGGCGAAGTTATTTCTCTTTTGAATTTATGAGGCTTTGTATCAATATTAATGTAGCCGTAAATCATAATTTATTCATGCACAGGATGAATTTGTAGCTCCTATAATCTTTTACCTCGCTATTACAAATATCCTGATTTGTTTGTAATTTCATACATTACTTTGTTTATCTTTACTTATCTTATATTTTTAAATGAGCAATTATTGTATATATATATTTCTCATTTAAAGATCTCGGAATCGGCTCCAACGATTTTCAAAAAATTTAGTATATAGGCGGTTTCGGGGGCGATAAATCGATCTAGCTAGGAATCATTTTTAGAAAATGTTATTTTATTCGTGTTTTATCGATAATCAACTTAAACATAAACATAACTTTTTCTATCGGTAAGATCGAAAAATATTTTTAATATTTCATAATTTTATTAGTAATTCGTACTTAAATATAATTTCCAAAAAACACAATTTAAAAAAAAATACAATTTATAGATATAAAATTACAATTTTTGTTTTGAATAAATTCATAAGAAATTAGTTGGTATTCAATAAACAGAATTGATATTCGCGTTGGAATTAATTAAAGAATTTCATAATTTATCGAAATATATTTACTTAATTATATTGAATCATTTGAATAATATTTCTATTGAAATCTAGATATTAAATATTGCAAATTGAATATTATATATATTAAACGAAACGCGGAACTGTAGCGTAATTTTTCCGAGTTTTATATATAAATATTCTTTTGAATGCCAAATTCAAATGTTGACATGAGCATTATTTCGAACAAAACAAAATACGATCAAATCAAATTAGTCTCTGCGGTCTTCATACTTCCCGTTTTGAATTTGCTAATTGCGAGTTGTGGTTGATTTCAAAATTTATCAATTAATAGGCATGATTCATTGTTATTATTTATTTACTTGTTTTAGAATGAGATAAATAATTCTAACACTAGCGACCAGTCCTGACTTCACGCGTGTGTATAATCATTTAAACAATACAAGCTGTCGTCAGTAACTCCGTCCGCGGTATTAAAATGAAACTTAATTAGTAACCTAAGTGTTCTTCCAGACTATGTTCTACATCTATACTAAATGTCAGCAAGATTCATGTAGCATTCTGGAGATATCTTCTAACAAAATTCCATTGGCATTTATAATATCAGTAAGCTTGTGGAATCAGAAAAATGTAATTAAATAAATGATTTTAGTTGTTATTACTTTTATGAATAACTTAGAAAACAATAAATTAGACTAAACGTGAAAACTCAATTAAAACAATACCGCAATAAATATTGTTTTGAGGAAATAAATTATTTATAACTTTTGTAAGAAACTCAGATGAATAATTATAAAAAATTGTTTATTGTTTATTCCTTTTGAAGTAAAAAAAGATTATGAATGTTAATAAGATTTTAATGGAAAACTCGATATGACTTTATAATGATAGTCCACGACTCCGTCCGTGCGGATTTTAGCAACTAAATTAGTAAGCTATATGATCTTGCAAACTACGTTTATACCAAATTTCATCGAGATCGGTTAAGCCGTTCTGAAAATACCTTCAAACATCCATCCATCAAATCATTCGCATTTATAATATTAATGAGATGTCATGTTTTTATTTACTTAGAAATATTACTATTGCTGGTAATATTACAAGTTTGACTCTAGCGGATTATCTTCCGTAGTATTAGGCAAATGTAAATGCAAAAGTTTGGATGTCAATTAGAAGGTATTTAGAACGACTTAACTTTCAAAAAACTGTCATAGACGTAGAATATTTGTAAGCATAAGGACTTCGCTTGCTCTGATCTCTAAAAATCTTTTAAAATCTCAACCTATTTTTCGAATAATATTTGTGAATCGAGCATCGAACAACCTCAGAACCGCCAATAAATATTTACAGACTTCCAGAATAGTGAATTTGTATCAAACATCATGAATAAGTTTCGTTTACGACTAGATATAGGGTTTATGAGGCAACCCGTATGCTTTATGATATCGTAAAACCAACAACATGTGTTTACAATGTCCATACTTTCGAATAACAAATGCGATATAGATATACTAGACTAGGTAACTTACTTACTAAATATTAATCATTGTTTTTTTTTCTTATATCATAAGGTTGCAAACAAGTGAGCGGCCACCTGCAATCGCTGATACAGCGAAGCGATCGTTGCCCATAGACAAATGCAATTGCAGATGAGTTGCCTACTTTAATTGACGGAGGCACATGCAAAGAAATAAATTATTTTCCCTGCTCATGCATCCCTTCATTCGGAAAACCATTTTCATTTTCCATCTTTTCCTTATAAGAAAATAAGTGGGAAGAGAAGGAGGACTAAAATAGCCCCTAAATGGCCCTTACAAAAGAGTTTCCGTTAAACGCAAACCCACATACAAAAAACCAACTTATATATGCGAAAAATATTACTCTCTTTAGTTGAGTAAAACAAATAACATAAAATTATCTACATATTATTCGTGCTAATTTCCACGGGTCAAAGTTTAGGGACAATTTATAACCAATATTAAGGTCCATTGAACACGTTTGTAACCCCAAAACGATTACATCTAAATTTTAACCAATAACTCTGAGAGTTGTTAAGCCGACCGCAACAATTATTTACACTCCCGAGCAACATCTAACTATTTTATTGCCTATGTATAAAGAACAAATATTCGGTTGAAAAAATAAAACTTATCGCCCAATATTTTATACAAGCTAACAATATTATTGATTAGACATAGCAATCCTAGGAGAATATTATTCGAATGCCTTTTCACATATTTTTAAATTTAATAATCACCATCATCATCATCAGCTCACTATACGTCCCCACCGAGGGGCGTGGAGCCTACCCTAAGTTGAGGGTGATTAGGCCATTAAATTTAATAATGACTCAAATTATCATTCATAAAAGTTAAACCGAAGATTTTAATTGTGGGTGTGTATGCGAGTGGAAGTCTTCCAAAGATACCCTGCCTTTAGGGGGAAGACTGGGTTATGTAGGATTAGGCCCACTAAAACCCCCTCGGTGGCCAAACTCAAGTGCAATAGAGTTGGGTTCTTGGTCTCTAAAGAATGCACCGGAACTGCAATATCTCTAGCTCTAATAGCGATCGAAAAATATAATAATTATGATTAGAGGGCGATCAAATATCCTGTATTCCATTTCATGCAAAAAAACTACAATTGTCGGTTCGATTTCAAGAATCGAATATTCTCTTTGACGGATAAAAAATATTATATTATTTGAGTATACTTAACTTAAGCGTTCGTACATTCACATTAAGTTAAATACAGAACATATACAGTTTACATTCAATTACAAACATTGTGTTGCTTCAACCTGAACTACAAGTTGAGTGAACTGCGGTTAAAGTTGGTTCGTTTGCATTACATATTACGTACAGTTTGAAGAGTTTCCATTAGTCACATTAGTTTGATGTGTATATTTACTTCATCGTTATGCAACACAGATGCAATCGTTACGGATAAATACCAGAAGCGGCCCATACCCATCGAGGGCCTTTCGTCGGGATGAGTGGACTGGTATTATTTCGCGGACGCGACCCGTCGCTCACTGGACTGGACTGGACGAGTATACGTATGTGTTTAACCCTTTTAAAAAAAAGTTTATTATAATGTCTCTGACGATGATAGATTTGAAGAGTCTTGGCTCGTAGGTTTTTTTTTTGGTAGTCAAATGCATGTCGGTGGCTCAGTGGTTAAAGCACTTGTCTTGTAATTTGCAGGTCCTGGGTTCGAATCCAGCCTTGTACCAATGTGTTCTTCGATTTACATATATAAAATCCGACGTTCTTGCAATGAGGAAAAAATCGTGATCCAACCTGCACATATCGAACCGAACTGGGCCAGCTTGGTTGAGTATAGCTTAGTCACCCCTTAGGCTCAGCGAGCGAACCTCTTAGTGGCTACGTACAGCGGGCTGATGATGATGAAAAAAGTCAGATGTTGATTAATTTGTGATTAAAGTTTTCGATATTAGGTAATTAATTTAAAGTAAAAAATAAAAAAACTGAGCATCTCCTCTTCGATAATAAATACAAATAAACTTTCTCTCGGAAGCCACATTGAATAATTATAATTTCTCTCAGCGAACAAGGCAATCGCAATGAATCATTGTGACGAATTATCGAATTAAGGTGAAACGTAATACAAACGAAACATTTATAAATGAAATTTACAAAAGTTGATATATTTTCGAATTTAAATAGCATTGATATTTGTAGATCTACATTGATAAAGGTTTCGTTTATGCTACGTTGATTTTACTTTCATGAATCTGAGAAACAAATCCTTTAATACTAACCACGACAGACTGAATAAGTATTTACTAAACTATTGCGTACTACCTTCGATCATATAGCCACATAGTAGTTAGTAGTGGCTCTGTGGTCAAGCATTAGTTTATCTATTTATATATATATATCAAATCAATTGCTGTTCGTTTGTCTCGTTAAAACTCGAGCACGGCTTAACGGATTTATCTTATCTTGGTCTTGAAATGTTCGTAGAGGTCTAGGGAAGGTTTAAAGGTGAAAAACATTTAAATTATTGCCGGGAAAAATGTAAAAACAGCTCTTTTTCCCGTATAAACGTTTTCTAAATAAAATGTAGAGTCAATTTGAACTTTATCGATTTTTTTAATTCCGCGTGGACGGAGTCGCGGGCGACAGCTAGCTCAATACAAAATAATCTTTTATTTACTAGGTCGTCTAAGAAAAGATGACACAATAACTTAAGTACCAGATTAACATTGATTTTTAGAATAAATCTGCCGAGCTGACGTATCAGCTGCGATCAGATATGCTAATCGCAAATCCTCGTTTCAAATCCGTTTCGCTGAATGTGTAATTGATTCCAAATAGAACTGAATTTAAGCTCAATCAATACGCCGTGTTGAGTAATACATTTTGTTTGCTAAACTTAGACGATTTATTATCATATCTTTGTAATTTGTTTGTTTCGTTGTTTTTCTTTGGATTTATCTTGCTATTTTACTTCATCTCTATTTCATTTGTAATACCTCAGAGCCCATTCGTACGGACGCTTTTTTAACATTAAAACTTCTCGTTGGCGGCTCTCAAGCAAAGAAAACTTTAACACATTCGGTGCCACAAGCTCCCTGGGTTAGTTCACTTTTGGATAAAGAAATAGTTGGCATTTACTGTGTTAACAGGTTCCATGCCACCTCGGTTTTCTTGTAAGAAAATGAACTCTTCAAGAGAATCGGTTGCAGTAAATCTCAAAATGCGACACTGCAAGATAAAAAAGCGTAGCATTCTAGACGCACTGTCGTATGAATAGATAGACATGCAATTGTTCTATTTCAACGGTTGTTTAACGCGCAATAAAAAAGCGCCCGTACTATTGCATCATGTGATAGAAATGTACAGAAGCATAGTAAATTTCGGCTGACATTCCACAGACAATGGACAGAATGATGTTAATATTATCCGTATAAACCGTAGGATATTTGTCCCGGTGGACATAAGTGAAATTAAATTATTACAGCACACTAGCGCCCTCCTCACAATGTCAAAACAGTGTTAAGAATCTCTTAATAATGTAGCTGTCATGTCATGTTTTTTATTTGACATATTTTCTGACAAAACTTACCGCGATAGCAGCGCCTCTCACCGTGTCACATATCCTTGATTGACTGTAATAATTGTAAAGTCAATTGTTTTGTTTATCACACGTATAGGAAACAGTCTTTCCTTTTAGTTATATTAATCTTGTTTGCAAAGTTTTCTTATCTCAAAGTCACGGAGATGTTAGCGAACAAACTAACAAGTTAATAGGCCTTCGAGCAGCTTTTGTACGAACGTGACTTCAGATTTCCAAACTGAATACATTTACAAACTTTTGTTTCTTTCTTACATACATAGTAGTGAAATGAGAATGGAACTAAGATACTAAATGCAAAGTATATACATTTAATAGTGGTAGAAGCCAGCAAAACAATACGAATTGGTCGGTTCGCCCACTGCAATACCATGACCACAGAAGATAGGCGTGAAGTGGAAGTAATTCCGCGTGGATTTGACGGTGGAGATCACGCATAAGAAGGATAAATATTCAGTTTCTGTGCGTCCTCTCCTCGGTCGATTAATTAGTAGATAGTAATTGCGGTTGTCTATTGGCGGCGGTTGCTTAGCTATCTCGACGAATCCAAGCGGCGGCTTGCCACTTAATAATACAGAAAAAAACTCTCTTTTAATGCTATATGATAAGCAAAAAAAAACAAAATAGTAGAATGAAATATAAGTTAAATACGACAGTTGCTATCACAGTGTCTGCGGGCGAAGAAAAAGTTTGAAATTTCAGTTCCGTTTTCAAATCAAATTTCAAAGTACTTTTATTCGCAGCACTATTTGATTACTGTTGCTATGTCGCGCTAAATTGAATTTTTGCTTGTACCCATCCTAACCGCATAGATGTTATTAATTGCTACAGTTTTAGAGATTGAGTTTATATGTATTTAAGAATTGGCAAATAGATATTCAACTAAATTTTTCTAATTTCATATGCCATGTGACATTAATTATGAGAATATATTTTTTGGAATTTAAGTTATTCATATTGATTGACTACAGATTAATTGAAATTGATCTACTTTTAAGAAACTGAGATCTAGACCTTCCTCTAGAAGCCGATTTAAAAAAGAAGATTCGACTTTGTTTCTTTTAGAAAAACTTTAATCATCTAGCCACATTTTAATTAACAAAATAGCCTTGGGCATAACCAAATAGCTACATTTCTTTGTACCTGTACTTGAATAGTATTATACTAGCTGTCGCCCGCCACTTCGTCCACGTAAAATGGAAAAAACTTAATTAGTAGCCTATGTGTTCTTCCAGACTATGCTCTACATCTATGCCAAATTTTAGCGAGATCCATGCAGCCGTTCAGGAGTTACCTTTAAACAAACATCCATCATTCTAAACATTCGCATTTATTATATTAGTAAGAAGTAAGATTGCATAGCAAAGATAAGAAAATGATGAGAATTACTGTGAATATTACTGTACATAGAAATAGAGTAGGTCGTTGTGTTCAATGTGAGTTTCTGAAGCTATTTAGAATTCGATTTGCACGCGAGGTTCGTGAGCTTAATACGATTCTACGATGTGCAACGTAACCGAAACGAATGTATGTGAGAAAAAGAGATTATGTAGATTGGACATTTTAACATATACTGAAATACAAACAGTGGGTTTCGGAGACCAAGATATCCATTTTAAACGTGTATCTGTTTTGTCAAAATTAATGACATAAATTACTGAATGTTTTACATAGAGACTAGTTGTCGACCGCAGACTGCGTCCTCGCGGTATTAATAAAAAACTTTATTTGTAGCCTAAGTGTTCTTCTAGACTGTGTTCTAAGTATGCCAAATGTCAGCCTTTCAGCCGTTCCGGAGATACCTTCAGCAAACATACATCCATCCATCCATCCAAATATTCGCATTTATAATATTAGTAAGAAGTAAGCTTTTGGACTCAGAAACCGACGGTAAGTTGTTATAAATTATTAAAATTCCCTTTATACTAAGACTAAAGATACAAATTTAATTGGCATGATTATCAATTTTATATAACAAGCTGGCAAATAAGTAACTGGTAACCTGATTATAATAAAATAATAAAGTGACCGCTAACCGTATTTACGTAAAGTTAAAATGGTGGCCATGTGTTGATATGGATATCTTAATTATAGACCATTCTCCTCATTTATCTATGACATTGTTCAAACTGAAATAAAATTTCTAACTATAATATAATCAAGATTCATTTTGTCAGAGATTTTTTAGGATACAGTTGGCCATCTCCATGTTAGTAGAATTTAAGTTAATATTTTTTTTGTTTTGTTCAATGTTGTGGTTTTATTTTAATCTTGCTGTAAGTATTGCTTGTTTGGCGGAGCAAGGCAATTAAAAATTCACGAGAACGAGAAAGAAACGTAGCTTGTTGGTTAACAGTTTTTGTTTTCTTTTGGGACGATGCGGCTTAGAATAAAGGAGCGATTTCTTAGTTCTGTAAAAAATCGAAAAGAATTTTTAAATGTTTTCCAAAATAATTTAAATTTGATTGCATTTAAGATAATCTTACTAATATAAATTTCGCATTTGGATGGAAGGATGGATAGATGGATGTTTGTTTTAAGGTATCTCTAGAACAGCTGCATAGATTTCGCTTAAATTTAGCATATACTCGTATGTAGAACACAGTCTGGAAGTACACATATTCATTTAGGCAACGCATATGCAATTGCGTATGTCTATGGGCAACGGTCACTTCGCTATTTCAGCGATTTCAGGCGGCCTCTCGCTCGTTTGCCACCTTATAATATAAAAAAAAATCAATTAAGCTATTTTTTTAATTCCGCGTGGATGGAGTCGTGGGCGACAGCTAGTATGGTTTATAAAAAGAATATAAAATTAAGCATTCCCATAAGTTTGATATCTAAATTTTTGTACCAAGGAATAATTGTCATCTTGGTTTGCACAGTTAGTACACTTGTATATTGGTGTACCCGTTTTTTTTAAACTTAAAAATAATATTACAAAATATTGTAGCTAAAAATTAAATAAAGCAGCTACAACAGTTATTAAATTTGTTATAACTAATTTCAACAAACTTCGTCAAAACATGTTGCTGTTTGTCAACGTATTTGCATCACAGATGTCTCATTTTACTGTATAATGTACCAGGTGGATTTAATTAATTTTATGAAAGTTTGCAGTTAGGAGATATGTCTTTATACATATTAGTCAAAAACGGACATCTATCTATAATATATAAAAGAAAGTCGTGTTAGTTATACTATAACTTAAGAACGGCTTTCCCGATATGCCTGAAAATTGGTGAGGAGGTAGCTTAGAGCCAGGAGACGGACACAGCATAGGATACTATTTATTCATCTTTTTTCAAATTTTTACCTTGGAGAGTTGCTATTTAATTTACTAATATTATAAATGCGAATGTTTCGATAGATGTGATGTGGATGGATGGATGGGTGTTTAAATATATCTCTAGAACGGCTGAACGGATCTCGATTAAATTTGGCAAACGTATATAACATAGTCTGAAAGAACACATAGGCTACACTAATTAAGTGTTTTTATATATCCACGCGGACGGATTCGCGGGCGACAGCAAGTCTTACATAATTTCAAATAGCTCGGAACATTATGGTACAGAGTAAAATTTATTATTCAAAACAACAACCTGACTTGATCTGTGCACTGCTGAAGTTTATATTTAGCTAGATATTGCAAAACTTAAGACACGATCATGTACACGCGCTTATACCAGTATCACAAGCTAGCAAACAGTAAGGTAGAGCAGTAAGCATACAAGACACAACAGTATTGTGTTTACAGTACGCTTGTTATCAAACAATGACTGTACTGCATAGTCTACTGCCCTGTTTCACTGTATTACCGTCGTGTAAAACTAGTATAACTAAGTTCAAAGTTCAATAATAGAACAGCCAATACTTAGAAATGGGTCGAACAAAAGCAATTATAGAAGCAATTGTTTGACATAAGCTAAATTTGACTTTGCAAATTAATTTTATCACCTGTTTATAAATAGTCCTATATATAAGTCTTTAAGTTAGAAATGCTTCTTGACAAAGTTATTATTTTTGGTTATTTTTAGTTTTAATTAGAAATTGGGTTTAATCACAAATATTTCAGCCAAAAATTTACCTCCTTATGGAAAAGAAAAATTCCATCATTCTCAATTAAGTGCGCATGTTTAACTGTGTGTTTCTGAGACCAAAATCATTGTTATCTCTTACAAAGATAATGATTTTGGTCTTAAAAATCCACGGTAAATAATTATATTGTAAATGTGAATGTTTAGCTGGATTAATGGATGGATGGATGTTTGTTTGAAGGTATCTCCAGAACGGCTGAACGGAACGAGTTAAAACTTGGCATACATATAGTACTAATACTATACTAATACTATGGAAGAACACATAGGCTAATTATGTTTTTTTGGACACAGTCGGGGGCGACCACTAGTTTATAATAACAGTGTACGTAAATATTTTCAGTATATTTGTTTATGTCTTTTGATATTTACGTATGTTTGTTACAGCTCCGGGAGTATTGGAAAAGTTACTAAGTTATCTGTAAAGTAAGTTGGAAATTGCTTCGAAGAACTTGGAAATTTTCTTACGAAGAAACATATAGATACGCAACTTAAATGTTTGTTAGGCAATAAATGCAATGATTTTAAAAAGAAATATATAACTTTAACTAATCACGGCGAGTGAACTTAGCGCTATACCACAATGTTTTCAGTTTTGTGGTACAATTTACTAATAATATTAATGATCTTTCAGATTTTGGCTTTCTAGATGTCGCAAAAATACTATTACAATAATAAATTTTTTTAAAAGGTATTTTTTTCGTAAACTTCTGTTAGAAAATTATAAAGCCAATATAATATGTATAGTGTCCCATATTATTAATCTATTGCTCAAATAAATTATATAATATAAATTTATGTTTTACAAATTATGACAAAGTAACGAACGATCAAGTAACCACCTGAATTCGACGAAATAGCGAAGCGACCGCGGCCGCATCCGCAATTGCACCTGAGTTGCCTACCTTTTCGACGCCTAGGAAGAAGATATGTTGTATTTCGATAAATCCTATCGTCCTTCGACAAATTTCTTACAAGAACAGGACATGGAAAGTAGACTAAAAATTAAAACTTCGAAAGCACACTTATTACTGCTGAATTCCACTTCACGACTGTCTTCTGTGTTGTCGTGGTATTTCAACACAAGACTTGTCTCAGTAGTGCAACAGATGTTTAATGCTTGTTACGGAAATGTTTTGTTGTTGTGGTTGCAATCTTAACTACAGGTAAGTACACGAAAAGCGCACCTAGAACACATGAACTTTACCGATTGCGTTCATCTAAGTTGCTTTAAGTTCTGCGTCTAAGTTCAGCAATAGCAAGGGGGTAGTTATATAAACTCTCAGCTGGCTAAGTGAGATGTTAACTTATATTATTTGAACTTGGATTGTGCATTTCAAACTTGTAGGAAACTTGTTGTATTAAGTATCGATGTTTCGACAACTTGTTTATGCGTTCATCGGTGTGCTTGAATCCAAGAAAAGCTTAAAGAGAATTTTGAGACAGCTAAGCAAAATATTCAAGGTCGTTTAATCTTGTATAGTGTGTGAAGTTCATTTGCCAATCGTTTTAGAAAAAAAATATTAGTAAAACCAAGTAAATCTACTAAGAAATTAAATATAAGCCCTTATATCCCGTTGTGGGGTTCGATTGGTAAAAAAGAATCTAAAATAGCACTGGTCAAATTCAAAACAAAATAATAAAAATGTGTAAAAAAACTAACCATAATTACTACTAATGCTGAGAAATTGCTATTCATATATCTGTCCTCATGTTATAAACCTACAATAATCAAAATTATATTCTATTAGTGATACTTCTGAACGTAGCTTAGTTACAATAACTTACAACTTAAAGTAATCGAGACGATCGCAGGTAGAACTTTAGTTAAACGTCTGAAGGTAGAAGCGAGCAACTAGCATTCTAATTGATCGACTTAACTTAACTTCAAACGGATTGCTAACCAGCTTGTATCAAGCACTTCATAACAAATGTGCAAACTTCCAAAGCAAGTAACTTAACTATTTCTCTAACTTATGTTGCTGTTGACTATTAAAATTACTAGTACATTTTTTCGCATTTTACTAACTATCGCCCGCGAGCACATCCGCGCGGAATTAAAAGAAAACTTAATCAGTAAACTATGCCAAATTTCAGCGAGACACATGAAGCCGTTCTGGAGATACCATCTAACAAACACCCATCCATCAATTCATACAAACATTCGCATTTATATTATTATTATAGTAAGAAGTAATTTTGCAAACGAGCAAGCTTCCATTTCAATTCGATGAAATAGCAAAGCGACCACTACCCATAGACATCCAGAATTGCAGATGCCTTGCCTACCTTTAATCGACGGGATAGGCCACGCACCGAAAAAGAATATTTCTTCTACATATAAGTCCCCTCCTCCGTCATCTCACCCTTTCCTATTAAGAGGATGCGAAAGGAAAGTGGATTAGGGCTCCTTTATTACACTACTAACTTAAGAAGGTAATGTTTTTTCAGTTGCATGTATATTTGTATGTATGAGGAAATGTATTTAAGAATGTATGAATTAAAATTACAAATACATAAGTAAATATATAATGCCACATCCTATAAAATTCTAAGAGAATTGCAGTAAAACCTCTATAAATAAAATTCTAAATGTAATGAGGATAATAAACGTGTCGGGTTTGTTCTGAACCCTTGTTCAAATTTGTCGTGAAATAGGAATTTATTTTACAACTTTTTGTTTTAGCATTGAAAAGGAATGAATATCTTTTTTTTATTTTGAATAAAGTGAAAACTGAACGATATTCTTTATAACAGATTTTAATATTATCGTATTCATTATCGATATAATAAAATTGTATGATTCTTCTATTTCTTGATAACTGAACTGCAGGTCTATCTTACTAATATTATAATTGCGAATGTTTGGATGGATGGATGTTTGTTTAATCTCCGGAACGGCTCAACGAATCGTGATGAAATTTGGCATAGATGTAGAACACAATCTGAAAAAACACATAGCGATATTAGGGTACTCGCAAATGTTGGGCTTGGCCCCAAGGATGGTTATGAAACTTAGGTAGAATGTGAAAGTGTTTAAGAAAAGGTATGCCCCAGAGAAAAAAAAAATTACATGCAGTTTTTGCAATCCGTTGTGTCGTTTCGCTTTCGCGACAGTGTGCTACAGGCATTAGTACTTGATTGATCATAAGCTATCGGAAACTTGTCATGACATCTTAAGAACATAAAATGAATCGTGTAGTGGAATCTAGAAATTTGTACAAACAATTTTTATTCCATCTCATTCGATAAATTAAATTGAAATATGATATTAAAAGCTTTAGAAGATTCATTTGCAATTTTAAATTTTTCCTAGTTATATTTTAAAATGACAAAGTTCACAATTTATCGGTAGCATATACCGTAACTATCCTTGTAGTCTAAAGCATACTCTAAGAGTATTTGCTATCGTGGGAAGTAACAACCCACGTAAATTTCATTTTATAATGGCGCTTTTCCACGGAAGACAACAAAAATTCTAAATTATTACCCGCTCGCTTCATTTCCTTGTCCGAGAAAAGAAGTAAAATTAAAACAATGTTTTTATTTATCAAATTAAATCCATTAAATATTTAAAAAAATAATTTGCTGATTGCTACAAAAGTAGAAGGAAGACCAAAGAAAGTATGAATGATTTGCTTGAAAGCTGATATGCATAAGAAGGGGGTGAATTCAGATAAGATAGCTGATAGACATGAATGGAGGAGTACATACTGTACCGACCCTTCGTAAGGACAAGAGCAGGCTGATGACATACGTTAAAAAAGAGCAATATTGTGAAGTAATCATATTTATAACGACTCCACTTTGAGTCGTTAAGTGATTCTTTCCGTATAAAAACATACACTAAAGGAGCCAGTTCAGTTCAGTAGAACTTTTATTATCATGTTTGAATTTAAAGGTAAGATTTTAATTTGATTATGTTAGAAATACGTTTTTTATACTTGACAAAAACTTATTGTACACTAGCTGTAGCCTGCAACTCCGTCCGCGCGGAATTAAAAATAAACTATATTAGTAGCCTATGTTTTCTTCCAGACTGTGTT
Organism: Papilio xuthus; assembly: GCF_000836235.2. Taxonomy (NCBI): domain Eukaryota; kingdom Metazoa; phylum Arthropoda; class Insecta; order Lepidoptera; family Papilionidae; genus Papilio; species Papilio xuthus. The sequence goes on along the minus strand of NW_013531079.1, from coordinate 2,387,442 downwards.
CTACATCTATGCCAAATTTCATCGAGATTCATACAGCTGTTCCGGAGATACGTTCAAACAAACATCCACCCTCTAAACATTTGCATTTATATAATAATATTAGTATTATATAAATTTCTTAACTATAAAGTAGTATAGAAAGGTTTTACAGAAATTATTATTGCTTTTAGTTATAAAATAGTTATCACAGAGTAGCAAACGGACTTTGAAAATGTTTCAGCTATTTCGTGGCTTGCGTTAGCGTCACTTATTATTTATTATACTTCTTGGGTCCGCTTGGCTTCTACGATAACAATAATGTTGGCAATTAAAATGGAACAATGAATTTTACAACTCGGCGTTGGGTTCTTCTGGTTTTAGTCTTACTTAGATTTAGTAAATTAAAAAATGAGTAATGGATCGACGTTGGTTAATCCTATATCTTTAAATGAGCAATTCTTGTATATATATAATTGGAATCTCGGAGTCGGTTCCAAAGATTTTCATAAAATTTAGTATATCGGTAAATATAATATAGTATATTTCATAAAGTTTAGGTTTCGGAGGCCATCTAGCTAGGAATCATTTTTAGAAAATGGCATTTTATTCGTGTTTTATCGATAATCAACTTAAACATAAACTTAACTTTTTCTATCGGTAAGATCGAAAAATATTATTCATATTTCATCATTTTATTAGTAATTCGTAGTTAAATATAATTTCCAAAAAACACAATTTAAAAAAAAATACCGAGCAAATCTCGGTCATCCAGATTTTATTATTAAAGCGCGGAATTAAAAAAAAACTGAATAAGTAGCCTAAGTGTTCTTCCAGACTGTTCTAGATATATGCCGAATTTCAGTGAGATCAGGAGAGCCGTATTGGAGATATCTTCAAACAAACATCTGTACATCCATGTATACGTTCGCATTTATAAACTTTAGTAAGACAAGGTAGAGCTGGTATTCTTATCTCTATTAATTTTGTTAGTTTTTTTATTCCTTTTTTATTTAGGGCAAAAATCTTTTGACAGTTACAAATACATCAGGAACATAGCATTCTTTGGTTTTTAAATGGAAAACATTTCTGTTAACTGTTTGAGCAAATTCAGTTTCATAAGACATTTATCTTCTATCAAAAACTACAATAGTGTTCAACTCACGAGAGGCTAACGATTTTTCACTATGTAGATGACGTCACGAATATAAGGAGCCGACATGTTTGAATAATGACATTCTTTACAATAGCTATCTTTGAAGTATTTATATATATACAGAAATATTTTTGAACTATACTTTTTGAAACTATTCTTGGAGTAAAAATCAAGTTTGGGAAATATTGAGCATTTTTTTTTATATCACAAGGTGGCAAACGAGCGAGCGGCCATCTGTAATCGCTGAAATAGCGAAGTGACCGTTGCCCATAGACATACACAATTGCATATGCGTTGCCTACCTTTAATCGACGGAGGAGAGGATGCACAGAAAGAAAATATTTTCCCTTTCCATGCATCCTCTCATCCGGAAAGTCCACTTCCACTTGCCATCCTTTCCTTATAAGAAAAAGGGTGGGAAGGGAAAGAGGACTAATTTTGGTCTCCAGGTCGCACATTCATCAGACGAAATATGGAATTGCTTCCACTTCACGCCTGTCTTCTGTGTGGTCGTGGTATTTCACCGGGCGAGCCGGGCCGATTCGTGCGAAAATGTTAAAGCGGGCTCTACCACTGTTAAATTTATAATCTAAACTTTTTATTAATCAGGGCAAGCAAAAAGCCCTACCCCAAAATGTTAACAGTTTTATGGTAAAAATATATTAAAAAACAATTACTCTTTCACATTTTGACTTCTGCTACAATAATAAAAAAAATCTACAATTGCACATAGGCTACTCAGTTTTTTTTTAATTCCACGCGGACGAAGGCTCAGTCAGTTACTTAGAGGTAAAAAGAAAGGGTTGTGTGTCTGACTATTCATTATCCATTATTGTACTCTAATTCGTTTTACATTGAGCATTATAACGTATATGAGATCATTGTTCCGTAATAACTTAGGGATATGAATCTAATGTCTAATAGTTTCAAAGATAAATAGAATGGAAGCCATTTAGTTTATCAAAACAAACTGTTATTGAGATAAACTCTATGGGGTAAGTTTGGGTTCTGTATACGTAATATACTTGAACGTAATTACTGTGACACACTCTAAAGCGAACCAAAGCGAAACCTATGAGATATGAAAATGGATCCAAATTGTAAAGCAAATCTATGGCTGAACAGCACAGAATATACTCCTCGTGATGATGAGGAGTATATTCTGTATGATGATACATCCCCACCGAAAGGATCAGAGAGATTCAGGGAGTGATTAGGACAACCACACTGCCCCAATACGGATAGACTTCACACATATGTTTGAATTGCTACGCCGATATGTGCAGCATCACGATGTTTTCCTTCACCGTAAGAAGGTCGCATAAATTTACATATTTTTATACGTTATTAGTTAGAATCCTTTGGCGCGAATGGCGCGCTTTCGTTACAAAGTCAAGTGTCATAATAATTAGTGAGGGGACATAAACGTCGACAATTTAGTAAGGCTAGTGTTGCGCCAGTACACCGGCAGAGTGTCGGATTTTCTACCTAACAATATCATTTTTTAGAAGAATTCAGTGCGGTCAAGAAGTCAAGCGCTTAACAACTGCACCACCGTCACCCTATTAGCCGTAATTTTAAATTCGTTCTTTACATACTTAATGTGAAAAAGAATGGTTATAATTTGTGTAAGACCAACCAAACTAAAAATACATAGAATAAAACTAAAAATAATATTAAAGTTTTAAAAAGATTATAGTTGCATGAAACATCCCATAAGTCTTATTATCAGAGTTGTAGAAACTTTGGAGCACCAACAAAGGTCGCTGCTTGCAAATTGTGTTACGTTCAAGTTTAGCAATACATCTAGCTTGAAATAACGACAAATTCCCCTCACCTTAACTACTAACAAGCTTAATTGTATAAATCAAACTTTGATATAATTCAAAACTGACCGAGATTCAGGAAATAATAAACTTCTAAATCCGTTTAGATGTATAGAAAGCAATAAGATGAATGAAAACAAAATACGTCTGTTAGCCAATGGCATTCATTACAACAATTATCAAATCATTCAACTATTGAAACTGAATGACCGTAAAAATCATTGAACAGTCATTGAATTTTATAATGTAATATAGTAATTGTGAATTTCCTTGTGTGTACAAACATGCTTTTAAGTTGTAATTTTGGATTTTGACTTTGAATTTGGACGTGTTAAAATTCTATGGATTTAAATGTTTACTCAGAGTTAGTACAGTTAGTGTGTTTTACTAACATGCTTATTTTTAAGACTAATTATTAGTTAAATATGAAATTATAAGTTGTGTGAAATCCAAAATTAATAGTCACAGCTTGCCAACAAAAGTTGCGGAATGTTCTAGTGATTTAGCTTCGCCGTGGTGACGCTAAGTTTGCAATTTATCGGTGTTTCTTGGGCACTCGACTCGAAAACTGTGGGAGCTTAGTTTTGACAAAGACCAATTGACCTATAATATTTTATATGATATTTTATATCTACTAATTAAACAAAATATTGTATGTGTAGTCTAGTCGTCTAGTATTTATTAAGTATAGTATTCATTTTAGTCGCCATTACTTTCTAATACCCCGACTAGCTGAAGCAGACGATTCCTTCCGCGCGGAATTAAAAAAAAACATGTTCTTCCAGACTATGTTCTACATCCAAGCTAAATTTCATCAAGATCCGTTCAGCAGTTCTGGAGATACCTTCAAACAAACATCCATTAAAACATTCGCGTTTATGTTATTACTAAGATTGATTAACAATTCAAATTTTAAAAGTTTCTTTACGCTAATCAAAAGACACCCTAATCTTTAAAATCAAGCCATTGATACATATGGAGGTCAAGAATGGAGCAAACATTTGAAAAACCAACAAGCTAAAAATCTTTTAAATTAATGACACTTTTGTTCATATTATGAAAATAAAATTCTGTTGCACTACTGCACCTACATTCATTAGAGCCGACACGAGGCGAACGAATATAATTATTCTGACGCAATCTCGTCACAGATTCCGAGTCGAAAGATTTTCATGTGGCGACTGCTACGTGGTAATTTAATTTAGAAATATTACTCAGAAAAACTTTTTTCATAACTTAACAAAACGTATGAAGGCTTAAAATGGAGATGTATAAAACTACCCTTGGGTTTCTAAGACAAAATTCTCCGTTTAAAACATATTGTTATCTCTGCCTGTCAAAGATAATGACAGGGATGACGATATGTTTTATAGAGAGATTTTGGTCTCAGAAAACCATGATAAATCTTAAAGAGTGCTTGTAAACCCGGCAGAATATTGCTAGTCTATATCTCTTCTCCAAAAAAGAATCAACCAAATGTAATAAACTTGGGTTTAGTGTTATTAGAACGTCACTGAAGATTTTTGAAGGGTGCATTTTTTCTTTTTTATAACATGGCAGGGTAAAGCATAATGATTCAGCCAGTGTTAAATTAAATAGCAACGCACATATAACGTTAATCATATATGAAAAGCCAAGTACCAAATACTAGGATTACATTTTCATGACGCGGGTCAATGCGTTTGAATACTATTTTAAAGGACTCATTGCGTTAATTTATAAACTCATCATTGTTGTGTAATTATTATGATAGATATATTTTATATGTATTATATTATTAATTTCAATGCTAAAGTTAAAACTGTGGTACTTAGCTAGTTAGTGGTAGACGACAGCAACAACAACATCGAAAGGGCAATATTTAGTGGCAAAAATCTATGAAGCATGCAAGAATATATTACTAAAGTTTCATTAAAACCTAATTAGTAGTTTAGGAACTTATAGGAGACAACCACAGACAATGCTATTTATAAAAAGATCAAACTGAGATTAATTGAAGAAGTCTTTAAATTGTAGTACATTAGTGTATTATGTCTACATGAACGTAAAACGTTCCCGAACGCAACGTAAGCCAGTTCTCGTCCCTCCCTTCCTTTGTTCAATGTTCTGAAAATATCAAGCCCCTGATAGACTGAGATTTACTTTTATTACTAGTTCGTTGTAAGACATAACCGCTGCTAATAAAAGTATTTTATTAAAGAGATATCTAAACTTTTTGGTGAATCTTTAGTGCATTTTTTCATCATGTGATGACATCATATCGAAGTCCTAACGAATCTTTTTGGATAACTTCGGAAATCACTATTCTAACCCATAATACATGTATTACATTTTATATTTATGATTAATGCAATTTGTCATGTCTTTTGTATGTCACCGTCCATTTTAATTTGGTTTTACATGATATCTTAAAAATAACCACGATTACAGTACGTAACAGATACGTAGTTTCGTTGTGGAACGGTCTGTCCTCGGCGGTATTTCCAAACCATTACGACTGAGGGACCTTCAAGAAGCGTACCATCTGCAGTTCCTCTGGTGTTGCAGATGTCCATGCGTATCGTCGATCACCTGGGTTTTTAAGCCGCTCGTTTGCCTCCTTCTCTTATATTAAAAAAATGTGTCATCGAGCCTAATATGTCGCATTATAAATATGTATATTTTGTTGAAGAACTTAAGCCACTGGTTTAGAGGCTACAGTTCTATCAAAGACAATAACGGAGTAACTGAGCCGTGATAAATCTTTGATCAAGTGAGTTATTTATAGCGGATGTGCAAACCGCATGGATACCGGACGTTGCCAAGAATGGCTGGATTCAAAATTCGACGTTGAATCGAAGAACTAAATCACGGTAACATTCCAACAGGTTCTGTGGTCTCTGGTTCACTGGATCGGAATGATTTAAACTGTTTTCTCTCTGCAACGCAAAACGGTCTTTTGTGTAGTTTTGAAATCATTTTAAAATTGAAGATGATTATTTAAGCATTCTTTAAATCTTATGCTGAAAACGTAATACGAAGATATCGGAATATATTTACCTATAACCTAAAAACAAAACGAGAATAAATCGATTCACTAGGACACACGTTTTGCGATTTAATATTTAAAACCAAAAATCAATGACAGATCCTTCTAATCCAAGACTAATTGATGATTAAAAAAAAATCCACTGCCATCACTAAAAAAATATATTGTTATCCGTTCACTCTGTAGTCTCTCTTTCTCTCTATCGTTTTTCAAATCAGAGATAACAATATTTTCAAAGTTTTTTTTTTGCAGTGGAAACGGTAGTAACAACTCTCAACGTACATTTTTATAACCGTTACACGAATGCAAGGCAGGCGAAACCGTTCGCTCGGAAAGAACTTCAGTGGGAAGGGAATTCACTGTTCAGTGAACTGCTGATGCTGCCGACCGACTGGTTATTATAAACCAAAGTTATAACTAACCATTTATCAAAATTAAATCGTATGAAACTTTAATAATGTAAGTAAATTAAGCACCAGGGGAAGAGAGCATAGGCACATTGACTTTTTTATTCCGCGCAGACGGAGTTGCGGGCGATAGGTAGTTTATAGTTTATAAGATTAATCAAATATTTTCATAGCCTGAAACTCATAATAATATTACATAAACGAAAAATTGTTAAAATACCTAGATTTGGCTCACGAGGTTACCGCCATGTGGCGTATGAAATCGACTACCATTATTCCGATAGTCGCATCGGTGAATGGACTGATAGCGAAGAGCTTCGACAAACATCTCAAGAAGCTCTCGCTAAACAGTTGGATTATGGGCCCGATACAAAAGGCAGTTATCCTAGAAACCGCACGCATCGTGAGAAGGTTCCTGTCTCTGCACTGACCACTGGTTGTTTGAGTCATAGGACTCCGCAGCCGGTGGTGCTCTATTTTTAGAATAAATGAATAAGGTATAATTATATTACTTACATGTTTCAAAAATGATAGGTTGATAAGAGTTATTCATACGTGATAGTTTTTCGCCTCTTTTGTAATATCGAATTTCATATAGCCATTAACTCATCAAAAGGTCGAGTTTCATTCTATTATAGTTCTTATTACTATGTATAATACAATCAATAATTCTTCACGTTATATTAATGTTAGTACAAAAGTAATAATAAAGGATGTTAACATAATTGATATAAGGTAGCCTTATTAAATATATTCTGTTAGTTTTACCTGTACAAATAAAGTAAGATATTAGGAATATCGAATTCATATTAACTTTTCTATTAAGACTAATAATTGTATTGAACGTGTAAAAAAACATTGGCTGAATCATTTAGCTTATATACTAGATTATTTCTTATCATTATTTGTGTTACTAAGATGACAAAATACAACAGTTGTACTATAACTAGATGTCGCACACAACTTCGTCCGCACGGTATTAAAAAATATTTAGTAGCCTATATGCTCTTCCAGACTGTTGTACATCTATGCCAAATTGCAGCAAGATTGAAGATGACTTAAAGATGCTTATTTAAGCATTCTTTACGCTGAAAACGTAGTAGAAAAAATATTGGAATCCATTTTTTTTTCATTAAATTAATCTTGTCACTAGGACTCGCGTTTAGATACTTGTTATTTAAAACCAATGTTACATTCCTGGTTTCTAAGATTCATGATCTATGCAGCTGTTCTGGAGATACCTTCAAACAAACATCCATCTAAACATCCGCATTCATAATATTAGTAAGATAAGAAGCAAGATAATAAGATTAAAATAAATTAATTAATGAATTATAAAAAGTTAAAAAAGATTAAACAATAGCGATGGATATAAAAATCAAAACAAAAGCGGGTACGGAAACCTCGTACCGACAATTTGTATTGTTGCTATAACTAATGGATCTGTTAAAAACACCACTTTTCCGGTGCGGATCTGATTTTTACGAGTGTACCACTGTCACTTGTTATGTACCGTGTAATAAAACACTTTTACACTGGTTGCTTTTTCTAGTTTTTTATCTTGATATTCGTGAAAAGTTCCCAGCGTGTTCAAGTTTATGATTTTATTAGCGACATCTTATCTTACTAATATTATAAACGCAAAAGTTTGGATGAATGTTTGTTAGAAAGTATCTACAGAACATTTGCATGGATCTTTTTAATTTGGCACAGATGTGTTACCTATACATAGTCTGGAACAACACACAGGCTACTAACTACGTTTATTATTCTGCGCAGACGGAATCGCGGGCGAAGCTACTATGTTTATAAAACTACGATATAAAATATAATTCAAACGTCATGCATGACTTTGAATGTTTTAAAAAAAAATATTATAGAATGAATTGCAAATTTAAAAGTATATAATCGTTGGATGTTTAATATTAAATTTTTCTATTACTAAAGTAATCTTTGCCATTACAAATCAATATGGTTTGCTTTTGGACCTAAAACACTTCCTCTCTTTTTCTGTAATAATACTTTGGAATATTCAAAGAACTCATAATAATATATCTACATCATTTCTAATCTCCAAAAGGTTACTATACGATTAGAAGTACATCGCCAGAGATTTGCTTGTTGCAGCTAAGGATTTAGCCTAATATTGCCTTTACAATGTTGAAATTTGCATACAATGGTTAGGAACGTTGTGTTCACACGAGATTACAAACACTAATGTCATTAGGGATGTCATGCGGAAGATATAGTTAGCCATTGGCCTTTAACATAGTCCCAGTGTAATAACATATATGTTGCATATACAAGGCATCATAGCTTAAGTAGCCAGCTTAATTAAACCAGTCATCAAAACAAAAGAATGTTTGTCGTAGTCCAAGTTTTAATGGTCAATCAAGACTTCCTTTATTAGAGATTAAGTTTGAAAAATCTAAACTTAGTAATGGGCTCAGATCAATAAAAATGCAGCAAATTCTAACACAAATTTGCTTTTATTTTAGCGTGAGTTTCCATTGCGATAAATCAATATAAAAACATGATTGATTACATATTGAGATGGATGGTGAGTGTTTTTGTAGTATATCTTGTTTACCTACTGTTTTGGTTTTTAATATTAAATAAACGAAAAATAAAACATTATATAATTATAGCGTTTCTATTTATCAAAAGTAATTATTACAATCCGAAACGTGTTTCCTGTCGCCAATAAATACTCATTTACGTCTTTCGTAATCCGCACAGTTGAAAAATTATTATTCCGTGTTGAAGCAAGGATTTCCCTTGATACTATATTGGGTCGATTCATCATACTGCCAACGGAACGCAATACCGTTTCAACGATTAAATGGAACTAATTAAAATGGAATAGATTTTTGTATTCAAAAAAAATATTAGTCTTCAGTTGTTATACTAGATTATAATAAAGGAAAAGGACAAAGAAAACTAAAAGATATCTTTATTTTTAAATATGTTGCAAAAATAGAAATCCTGCTCGAAGGACCATGAATCGATATGTCCACAAATGCAGCATTTAATTGCTAAACATTTTACCTATGGATTTCGAATGTAGTAAAACTATTGACACAAACAGTCGAACCGGAAGCGAGAACTTGTTAAGCTTAAGCACTGTCCGGTCCCGACGGACGACCTCCATAAGCGAGATAATTACCGCGGTCTTTTGGACTGTCATTATTCTAGGTTGGACAATACTGTTATCACGAACATTATCTTTACTTTGGAAGCCAACAATAGTGAAAATATGAAATTTTAATTTTGTAATACCGGCACATTAAATATGGATGGATCGTGTGAAAGAGGATATGTGTAGGAAGGGGATAGATTCAGATATGACGGCTGATGCATGGAGGAGTACGTACTGTGCCTCCCCTTCGTACGGATAACGGCAGGTTGATGATGATGATCGGTTTACATACCAAATTCTTCACTAAATAAAAACTTTTAACAATCGAATATATTCAATGTAGGAATCTGTTTTCTCTTAAAATGATTGTATTCGTTGCGCGAATAGATTTACAAGCTGATTCCTAAGCTCTTACAGTGCAATCAAATAAATTGAAAGAATTCGAGTAGAAAGATAATAAATCGGAAAACCATGCAACCGAAATAAAGACTGTAAAAGATACCACTTTTATTTAGCAAAAGTAACTCTTTATTCTACAATCTTATAAAATTTACCAACATTACTGCCTTGTACTTTCGACTTAGTTAATCCTATTAATCTTACTATTATTATAAACGCAAAAGTTTAGATGGACGAATGTTTGTTAGAAGGTTTCTCCAGAACAGTACAACGGAACTTAATGAAATTTGGCATAGATTTAGAACAAAGTCTGGAAGAAAACATAGGCTATTTTTTAAGTTTTTTTTAATTCCAACAACTAGTTTATAATATTTTATTTAGTATCTTGCTTATCGATAGTGTTTTTACGTCTCAATTTAAGTGCTATCGTCGCATTTACAATTCATATGTGATGATGAAGGAATTTATTACTAGCATACTCCGTTCTTTATATTCTTTGAAACGTTTTGAATTGCTTAAATTTTCCCTCTTTGTTCTCAAATGAAAAAATCATTTATTCATGCCTCTCATTGTCTATTGAAAATTAATGAAAGGCGAAATTACTTCTTCAATATTTTCATTCTGCATGATTTCTTAAGTAATTTAAGTCAACATTTAAATGTTTAATGTGTTAAAAATTAAAAAAGTGACCATCTAATGCCAATCGGTTTAAAAAAAAGTTAAACGGCCTTACAGTTTCATTTTTATGGCAAAATTCTTAAGAACTTTTTTTCTTTCACCAAAAATGTTATGTGCGCGAAAAGGCGCAAGGAAATCGGTTCACAATAAAATTTTATTTCAATCTATATTCCGAAAAAAAAAATGTTCACAGACAAGGCTACATGAAACGGTCGAACGAAGTCAGTCAGAATTATGACAGCTCACTAGCTCCGCCTGTCAGTCAAAACATTTTAGAACACCTTTTTGTACTGCAGCTGTCATGTCATTTTATTCTTTTATGTCATTTTCTATTTCTAAGTAGGTTTTATATATATTCTGACAGAACCAAGCGCGACAGCAGCGCCTCTTACTAAGTCAGATATTCTTGTTCGATTCTTTGACTATGATTAAAAATATTTATCTTTATAAAAGAAAACCTCTTTACTTATAAATCTGACATGTCACATATTTACGATTTTCTATAATTTACCTGTCATTAATATAATGTTTTATACGATAATTTAGTAATAACAGTCTAAATTATTGTCTTTATTGAATAAATGAAGGCAGAAGAAACTGTGGTCACTATAATAGAAGATGATACATCAAATAAAGCAGGAAGTGATGGAAATAAAGACGAAGATAAATACAAAGTATTCAATGATAGTACTCAAAATGGTCCCCAAAAAGATATTGAAAAAACGGAAATACCCTTATGCGAGATACCCAAAGAGAAAAGTGGGAAATCGAAAGCGTTTGGCGACAAAGTTTATGTTGTAGCATATAATTCTGTACAACCACAGAGAATTCAACGTAAGTCATTTTACTTTGTTGGTTTAAATTTAGAAAGAATAGCTGTCACTCGAGACTCTTAGAAGAATTAAATAAATTAATAGCCTATGTGTTCTTCCAGACAATGTTCTATAGTATGCTAAATTTCAGCGAGATCCATTCAGCCGTTGTGGAGATACCTTCAAACATCCGACCATCCATCCATCTAAACATTCGCATTTGTAATATTATAGTAAGAGTAAGATTACAGCGAGATCCATACAGCCATTCTCGAGATACCTTCAAACAAACATTCATCCATCCATCCATCTAAACATTCGCATTAATAATATTAGTAAGATAGAAATTGTAGAAGTAGTCAAGTACAAATAAAATAAATATGAATGTTTTGAATGCTAAAATTAATTATTTTCCGAATCTAAACCTTGAGTAATGGTGATGTGGAAAACTTGAATGTACATCTTCGAATACGTATTTGCATAAAAAAAGAACATCAGATTATAGTAGCCACACAAATCAAGCTAACTCTAGTGATTCAACTTTTTATGATCATCAGTAACATCGTCGCCGTACTTCTGTTTATAGTTTTCTAATTATATTTTTGTTATGTTTTAATTTAAAGCAGGCGCCGGAGGTATTGGCCCACCGTTGTATTATGATCCTGCACGCAATGATTTTGTGAGGGTGGTACTAATCCTTGTCTTGGTGATGTTACTGATAACAGCGGCGGTTTTAGCAATGGTTAACTCATCGTAAGTAGAAATCATATATAAAAAATTCACGTGTCACAATTTTAGTTCTCATACTTCTCCGAAACGGCTTGACCGATTCTCATGAAATTTTGTGAGCGTATTGAATAGGTCTGAGAATTGGCTACTATCTACACCTAGTTATTCTTATAAAATCAATGTAGATAAAAATTTACGGGATGATAATGATGTAAAAAGTATTATGAAATATTATAATAATAACAAAGAGTATCGTCGTCTTCAGAAAATAATATAAAAGACGAAGTACAAAAGAAACTACAGATGGATGTAACATAGAAATAGGCGAACGATTAGTAGATTCCGATACAGCCCGGTTTAGTATATCATCAGCTCACTATACGTCTCCAGTGAAGGCCTCGGAGCCTAAGTTAGGGGTGACTAAGCCATAGTCAACCGCGCTGGCCCAGTGCTGGTTGACTTCATAGATATCTTTGAATTTCTTCACAGAAATGTACAGTGTTACGATGTTTTCCTACACCGTAAGAACGTTGAAAAAGTACATATGTAAATCGAAAAACATATTAGTATAATACATGATGGGATTCGAACCCAGGATTTACAGATTACAAGTCAACGGCTTAACTCCTGTGCCACCGACGTTCTGTTAAGTCATTGATATTCATTTTAAGTTTTATTTTAGAGACGAGTGGCGTGATATGTTTGTTTCTACTGGTACGATGTTACCAATGTTAGCATTGTAAGTACTTAGATTTTAATTATATTTCTTTGCTTTGTGTAATTGTACAGCTAATGAATAAAATATTAACCTTGTAACCTTGGAGTTTCTTACAACAAAGTATATCTTAGATTTAGTATCCAGACAAATAACAGTGGTAGAGCCCGCTTTAACACCTTCGCACGAATTGGCCCGGCTCACCCGGTGAAATACCACGACCACACAGAAGACAGGCGTGAAGTGGAAGCAATTACGCGTTTCGTCTGATGAGTGTGCGTCCCGGAGGCCTAATTTAGTCCTCTTTCCCTTCCCATCCTTTTCTTTATAAGGAAAGGATGGGAAGTGGAAGTGGACTTTACGGATGAGAGGATGCATGGATAGGGAAGATATTTTCTTTCTGTGCATCCTCTCCTCCGTCGATTAAAGGTAGGCAGCGCATATGCAATTGCGTATGTCTATGGGCAGCAGTCACTTCGCTATTTCAGCGATTTCAGGTGGCTGCTCGCTCGTTTGCCACCTTTTGATATTAAAAAAAAAAAGAATTTATGCAATGATTATCGAAGGTGAGCAGTTTTGTTAGTGAAGATAAGAATTTAATATCAGGTAGATTTAAGATTTTCTACATTCGTTTATTCAAAGTCAAAGTTATTCGATGATGTACATTATTATATTCCTACGGTTTGTCCAATGAATCACAATGTTGGAGGTTCGAATCCCGGCATTCGACTATTGTCGTAAACCGAACTTAGTTGGAATGGCACAAGAAATATTAGTAAATTTGCTGGAATACTTTTTTATTTAAAAATATTGTTAACACGAGCTTTCATATTGTATTGCATATTTTATATTACATTTTCAGGTTATTACTGATGGGTGTTAACTACGCATTTATATGTAGCGCCTGCGCACGATACCCTCCTTGCAATTTTGTGTGCTTGTTACTTGCGGTAATATTTACTAATATAATTATTTTCATACTAAATCTTTAGATCTTAACACCTTTTATTTCATCCTTATCAGTGCCTTCCACAGTACAAGAACGTTCGTTTTCTTTTGCTTTGTACGTAGAGGAAGACCAGAGAATGTATGGATGAATCGTATGAAAGGATATGCGAATAGGGTAGATTCAGATATGACGTCTGATAGAGATGATGGAGTAGTACATGCTTTGCCGACCCTCCATAAAGATAAGGCCAGGATGATGATTTTATGCATGAATAATTGTATCAACAGTAAATATTTCAAGAGATAAATAAGCAAATGGATTACACATTAAATTCCTATGCAGTAATTGCATCTTTTCGTTGACTTTACAGGTGGTTGCAATGACTATCCTCGCTGCATTCATCACGTCTCATTATCGAACGGAAATTGTTCTATACGCGACCATAGCTACCGCAGCGGTTGTGTTCGTCTGTGTCATTTTGGCTTTCACTTCGGTAAAATATAATCATTTTATTAATTTCTATACTAAGTTAACTGTACTTTTTATCATTCTTTAATGAAATAGGTATTAGGTAATAAATATATTTCTTCTTTCTTTTTCCTGTTATTTGGATTTTCATTACATTGAAATTATGACAGTAAATGAAGTGTATAATTCAGAGTTTGTTTCTCGTTAGATTCATACTACGCTTACTTAAGCTTAGCTTGAAATGCTTCATTGGAATAAGTCAAATTCATAGGTCCATATCAAAATTAGGTTCCCTGTCACAGCAATGTCTTTCTTCTTCTTCTTGAGGTGCCTCTCCAACTAACGAAGGTTGGCGATCAGTTCTCCATATTTTCCCTTGTTGCAAGGCGAAATAGTTGGGCGGCACTCGCAACCCCTGTCCACTTTCGGATGTTGCGCAACCAGGACTATTTTCTGTGACCAACACTCCTTTTACCGGGAACTTTTCCCATCAAGATGAGTCTTGTCAAGCAATGTCTTTAGAGGCTAAATAAATATTTTTTTGTCATTAAAATGTTATTTATATTTCAGTTTGATTTCACTGCGTGGATATTGTACGTGATTGTTATATCTGTGGCGTTGTCAGTGATAATAATGATCGTTGTTCTAATGATGCTTATCACAGGACAGACTATGAAACCAGTCGTACTGGCTCTTCTAATTCTTGCTACATTAGTACAATGTGTTGTAAGTATCTACCGAAGTATTACGTATAATGTTCCATTGCATTGCATCAAGTGCATTCGCTCCAAATGGAATTTCGTAACGAACTTCAAAAATGTATAGAACTGACGACTTTCGGTAAGCCACGTGGTTTTCGAGTGTCAGTTCTAAACAATTTTTAAATTCTTCATGTAATTTGGACCGAATGCACTTTATTTAGGAAGGCTGAAGCCTTTCTATCGAATACGAAATCTATCGGACATTTTAATTACTTGAACCGGAGTACAATTTTTAGGTCATGTTTTTCGGTTGATATTGGGACCTTTACATCGTTGCAATTTGAACATTGAAAAGGTAGATTAGAAATAACGCGGATGCGTAAAATGCTTAGCATCTTGTAGACCTCTGTCTTCTTGTTTTAATTTGTTAAACGTCTTCATCATTACCGATTGTTTTTTTCAGATGTTGACGATAGAACTTCAAAGTGTATTAGGAGGACGATCTGTGGAGCTTTCGGAATATGATTATGCCCTTGGTGCCTTCATGATTTATACATCGATTATTAGCATCTTTCTTAAAATAGTACAAATTTTAGGTATTTTGGATGACGGCTAAATATAGAATGTGAAACTACGGTATGTTAAAGTTTTTATAATTTTTTTACTGTATGTTATATTTAAATTTTATAATAAATATATATTTATTAAAAATCTGCATCATTTTATTCGTTTTAAGAATAAAAAAATGTAAGAACTCGAAAGAAGAGAGCAGAATGTGATTTCGTTACATCTACCAGTTATAAGCTGAAGATATAAACTGACTAGCAGTCGTCCGTAATTCCTTCCGCGCGGATTAAAAAAAATTAAGTAGTCTATATGTTTTTCCAGACTATCCTACATCTGTCCGAAATTTCATCAAGATCCGATGAACCGTTCCGTCCTTATCACATTCATCCATCCATCTAAATTTTCATATTTATAATATTAATAAATCCAAAATTGTAGTTTTTATAAGCGCATAAAGGTGAAAATAATAATAATAAATGCTTGCTAGCCAATTCTCTAAACGTTGCAAAAAAAATTGCGGAAACGAAAGCATTCATTATCCTAATGAGTGAAGTCGTTAGTGAAGAATTAGACTTGTACGTGCAGAATCCTAACATGAATAAAAGATCAGCAGATCAGATGTCGAATTATTTTCTAATCTTTTGTTACTACTATTAGTAACTGAAGACTTTACAATTTTTCTTTCTCTTTACTTTTAGACATTATTAGTTCCTTTGGCGCGAATAGCGCGCTTTCGTTATCAAGACAAGTGTCTGATTAGTGAGGGGACATTTGACATTTTAATAAGACTAGTGTTGCGCCGATACACAAGCACAGTTTCGGATTTTCATCCTAACACTACTTATTGAAATTGGATGGGAAAGAAATATTAAAAACGTTTATAACATGTATTAAAGCTTAAACATTTATGAACATTTGTCATAAAGTCCTGTTACTTGAATTAAAGACCAAAATAACTCCACTAATGAAGTATACAATAGTATCCCAGCCATCGCAAAATCAGTTTCATCCAGTTCCATTATTCTACCAGATAATATCATCTGTAGGTTCATCACCATTATCTATAAAAAAAACGTATGAAATTTAAATAGAAGAATCTGGTAATAGAGCCAGGAATAACAGTAAATATTGCAGTAATAGATAAGCCTAAAATGACGAATGGAAATAGATTTGGAAGACGAAAACCAGATGCGTTGACCAATCATATAGTGGAATAAAAATCAGAGAGATATAGACAGTAACCGTCACTTTTAGCTACTGTCATAACTCCTCAACAATATCATATAGTTATTTCTTTCATTATCTTTGAATAAGACAGAGAAAGGTTACCAAGCTTTAACCTATCTCTGTCTTCGTGTTTCGGTCGTGGAAGTTTACGGTGACATACCAAAGCCTTTTACAAGATCACTAGACCTATCAGAAAACAGCAAGACGAATAAGTAATCTGCTTTGTCTGGTTGTGTCTTATTATTTTGTTCTATGTGCAAAAAAAAAAATAACAGTAAATTAAACTCACCACATCATATAGCATTGTACAGCAAAGTGCAATAAAAAACTGTACTAAACCATAACGTAATTTAGTAAATGTTCTGAACAAAAATACTAAGGCAATAACAGCAGCGATCTCAAGGAATATCGTGTACAAATATAGTGACCATTCTTTGAAGTTGTACTGAAACAAAATATATAATAAGAATTCTAAGGTTTCTCAAACACACATCTTATGCAGAGACAACAATTGCCTATTCCTCATATTTTTTCTAATAAATGTTACATAATGTTTTATATCTTGAATAGCGTTGAAAGTACCAGTGACTCGTTGCATGATATTTTTTGTTATATTTATAAACTAGCTGTCGCCCGCGACTCCGTCCGAGCGGAATTATAAAACATTATTAGTAGCACATGTCATCAATTCAGCCGTTCTGGAGATACCTTCAAACATCTAAACATTCGCATTTATAATATTAGTAAGATTGTAAGTTATAAAATGTTATTTGTGTTATATTTACTGCTCGACGTAAACAAATGACTGTACTTACTCTTGTGAATCCTAACAATATCCAAAATAGAACAACAACGGTTGTAGCGGCAAATACAAAAAATATAATAGTCGTTTCGAGTATTGCAGTCAACACGCCTGCCAAGATACTATACGTGAACACCTGTAAGTTTGTGTTCTTTAGTTTTCTTTTAGGTTTTATCATAAATTTTTGTTTTAAAATAATTTCATATTCAATTAAAATTTACTTTAGCACTCTCGATCAACGCTTAATGCCAGATAATATAAAAATTGTGTCATAACAAATGATTTCGTATTTCGTATTCCCACTGACTTATAACAGTTAATACCTTTTTCTTTGAGGCTACTAATGTCTGTTCTAATTATCTGTTTTTTTATATATCATAAGGTGGCAAACAAGCGAGCGGCCACCTGAAATAGCGAAGTGACCGTTGCCCATAGACATACGCAATTGCATATGCGTTGCCTACCTTTAATCGACGAAGGAGAGGATGCACAGAAAGAAAACATTTCCATGCATCGTCTCATCCGGAAAGTCCACTTCCACTTCCCATCCTTTTCTTATAAGAAAAAAGGTTGGGAAGGGAAAGAGGACTAAATTATGCCTCCGGGATGCACACTCAACAGACGAAACGAGGAATTGCTTCCACTTCACGCCCGTCTTCTGTGTGGTCGTGGTATTTCACCGGGCGAGCCGGGCTAATTCGTGCGAAGATGTTAAAGCGGACTCTACCACTGTTTACTGGTACTTTGCAATGATACATTAGTGTTCATTTACAAATATAAGGAAAATATTAGGATACGTTGGATACTCACCGCAACAAGAATGTATATAAAATTACACGGTACCAATCTTGAACATTTAAAGTAGCACATTGAAAAATTTAATACTATGATTACGATCCTAGAAAAAAATTGATCTTTAAACTTGAGTCTTTCTTCAATTAAAATAAAATTCGATACTTACAAAGCAGGAATAGCAATAAATAATATAAAATCACGAAAAAACTCCTTCAAAGATCTCCTGTAAATAAAAACAAACGATAACCGAAATTCGAATTTCAATTTACATATGTACTGTTAGGAAGAAAATCCGACACTGTGCTGGTATACTGGCACAACACTAGCCTAACTAAAATGTCGACGTTTATGTCCCATCACTAATTATTCTGACACTTGACTTTGTAATGAAAGCACGCTATTCATGCCATAGGATTCTACTCATAATGTTTAAAAGTACATTTATCCAACAATCTTACGGTGAAGGAAAACATCGTGACGCAACCTGCAAATCTGTGAAGAAATTCAATATGTGTGAAGTCAACCCGCACTGGTCCAGTGTGGTTGACTATGGCCTAGTCAACATCAACACAGGGTCCGAGCCCCTCAGATAATGATGGTAACCGAGAAATTACAGAAGCAGAAAAAAAGCGGCAAAAATAATTAAAACAATGATATGATATAATCATTAATTAAAAATATACTTACGTATTTGCAACAACATATATAAACCCTGAAGTAAACAAAAGCATAACAAATAGAATCATGAAGGCAACAGATAGAAAGTGATTGAACGATGGATCGTAATCACAATAAACATCTTCATTTTTAAGAGCGTCACCTTAAAATAAACAATCAATAAAAATTAATTAAAATATTTTAAAGTGCCTCTACTACTAACAGTAGACCAAAGACTTCTGGTAAATAATTGGTATACTAAATTGTTTTGTTATTAAATATAAGCAGATTTTTATTAATCTTACTTCTTACTAATATTATAAATGTGAATGTTTAGACGGATCTTTGTTTGAAGGTATCTCCAGAACGGCTGCATAGATCACGCTGAAATTTGGCTAAAAGTAGAATATAGTCTGGAAGAACACATGGACTACTAAATAAGTTTTTTTTTAATTCCGCACGCACGGAGACGCAGCGACAGCTAGTTTACTAATATTTCTTGTACCATTCTCTATGCTTGTGCTAGGATATTGTTTACTCTAGTCGCATTGTGTTCGAACCTCCGACTACGTGATTTGAAATCCGCACCCCGTACATACGTTTCTTTAGGGATAGAATCAGCACAAAAACTCTGATGAGTATAATATAGTAGAAGTACTAAGTAACCTTTGAATAATACTTTTTCACCACGTGGTCCTATATAAACACAGGTAGGACATTTTCCATCTTCTTTCCTTCCTTCTACATAGCTTTTGTATAACGCGAACGCTCTTCGACGTAGTTCTTCGTTATCATCTGAACTTGTCTTTTTACGACACGTCTCCACATCTTTGTCGACTAAATTAACAACATGCGGTGGTAATGTTTTATTTTTAGTAACACATTCGTTCATATAATCACGAGCTTCATCTGCATATTGTATACGTTTTGATTTCTCATTATCACAACATGTTATGCAATCTGGATGAACGATATCGTAAGGATCTAAATCAGGCATTTGATTTGAAGTAAACAAAATTATACATTTACTTTTACACTGAAAATTTCGAATTGAATTTCCATTCACATATTTCTAAAACATCGATGACATTTCTGTGATAGACAATTGATTTCGTCAGTGTGACAGAAAAATCACAGTACAAATATACTGTGAAGTAACGAATTCATAGAGTATGCGTGATGATGAAACATAAAAGCAAAATATGATCTTACTAATATTATAAATGCGAATGTTTGTTTAAAGGTATCTCCGGAACGGCTGAACGGATCTCGATGAAATTTGGCGTACATAAAGAAAATAGTCTTTTTTTATATCACAAGGTGACAAAGGATCGAGCGGCCACCTGAAATCACTGAAATAGCGAAGTTTCCCATAGACATACGTAATTGCATATACCTTTAATCGACGGAGGAGAGGATGCACAGAAAGAAAATATTTTCCCTTTCCATGCATCCTCTCATCCGGGGAGTCCACTTCCACTTCCCATCCTTTCCTTATAAGAAAAAGGGCGGGAAGGGAAAGAGAACTTAATTAGGCCTCCGGGACGCACACTCATCAGACGCCTGTCTTCTAGTGGTCGTGGTATTTCACCGGGTGAGCCGGGCCAATTCGTGCGAAGATGTTAAAGCGGGCTCTACCACTGTTCTAGTTCTAGAAGAACACATCGGATACTTAATAAGTTTGTTTTTAATTCCGCGTGGATAATAAGTTTTCCATCACGGATGCGTAGATGTATATACTCAGATTAGCGTTTAAGCTATACATATATATGTAGCCGTATTCAAGAGGTTTTCACCAATCTGGTCAGTATAAATTCGACATGTCCGGTTTAATATAAGCGTACAACTTAACGTGGTTCTAATTTTGGATAGGTATTATTTTAGTCTTCTTTCCCTTCCTCCCTTTTCTTATTAAGAAAGGGAAAGTGGTTTTCACGGAGGAGGGGGACGCATAGGAAGAGGAAACATTATTTTTATGTGCGTCCCTTCCTTCATCAATTAATGCAACGTAACGCATCTGCAATTGCGGAAATCGATAGACAGTGGTCGCTTCTATATTTTGGCGAATCCAGGTTACGGCTTGCTTGTTTGGAGCCTTATAATATAAAAGAAAAAATCATGTCTTTAAGTCTGTACGTGTTTATGACATTAAAACATAATTTTATATAACATTAAATTTCTACACCGATATTGCATTTTCCCATTTCACGTACGAATCTAATGGCGTACACACAATGTTACACAAAGTACTATAATCATGACTGCATGCAAATTCCCGGGCAGTGTGGACACAGCGCAAGCATTAGCTCTAATAACGGCTGTTTGATGTCCCGGACGCGGAATTATTAACCTCATACAATAAGCTCTCTGTTTACTAATAATATATGGAGTTTATGCATACAAATTGTTTTTGAATTTAATAATATCAAGAAATAAGAAAGGGCTTTCAAAGTCCATAGATGGCTTACTTGAGTGTGCGTACGTACTAGATACCAAATCATAATTTTCTCTTTCCATTATCTTCTTAATTTTTATCAATTTACTTTAAAGAAAATTGGACAAATCTATTAAGTACTTGATACAAATTTCAATGAAATATCCGCCTCAAAAGTTAATACTTTACTTTGTATAAAAATTCTGTGATTTCAACAAGTTCATATAATATTATTTATGTCTTTATATAAGCAGATATACGTATACAGTTTATTAAATTATTTCACTTTGCAAGAATAATAAACGATTGAAAGTTGGCAAAATCAAATTTGCAGTTCTCCATTCGTTTTGATTACGTCGCGCGGCGCGGATCGCTATCAGTATTCCGGTCACGCTTTACCAATATCGTGTTCATTTTGATGGACTTGCGAAAATTTAGTTAGGAAACGAGCATTTATTGAAGCGACGTATAGCTAACAAACTTGAATACTGATTAAAATAGCTTTTTAATTAAATAGATGTTAGATAGACACATGAAATTTATCACAAGAAATGTCTATCTTTACATATTGATAAATATTCTGGATATCTGTCACTTATTTATTTAATTAACTTTTAAGACATCCTGTATAGGAAATCTATCACTAGTTTATAATAAATTTTTGGAACACTCTGTACTGGATATCCATCAGCCGTTAATAAGTAATTTTTCGGAATTTTTTTATAACTAGAAGTTACATTTAATTAAGAATTTTCGTTTTAAAAATACCTAGATTTTAAACATTTTACTCGTAAATTATATTTCATGCTTTTAACCTGATTAAAGTTCGTGCAACAACTTTTATTTTATTACAGTTTTGTTTTATGTTCTAACAAAACGTTCAAATTGAAATTATTTGTCTCATTGCCATATTAAAAGACGTTTAATAGTTACTTAGTGTAAAGAAACTAAGTGTATGTATATGACTATGTACACTAAGGTCCTTCGTATAAAAAACCACGCAAATTTTAAATACTGTTATTCGATCCTTTAGTCGCGAATATCATATCCAGCCAATTAGTTACCAGTAAGTAATTGAGTTCGCATTGTCGAAAACATTCACATAAAACATGTGGCTATCTTTGAAAATAGAAAACAGACATGCAAAGTTGTAATATGTGGGTGTTTTGGTAGTGTAAACTTATTATTACTTAAATAAACCAACTTTAATGTAAAGACTACCAAGAGAGTTGGTTTGTAAGATTGAACTTAAGTAGCCTTTATAGTACCAATCTTACTCATATTATAAATGCGAATGTTTGGATGGATGGATTTTTGTTACGAGTAATTTCTAGAACTTGCATAATATCACTGAAAATTGGCATAGTTGTAGAACATAGCCTTGAACAACACATAGGCTCCTAATTAAGTTTATTAAAACCCCAAGCAGACAGCAAGTAGTAGCTAAAGGTTTTGTTAGTACATTCTACTCATAAAAAAACAATATTGTATTCAACTGGCTTGTAAATTTGTCAGATTAAAAACCAGATCTTACATGATTTATATTTCTTGAAAAAAAAAACTGAACTTGTAATATTTTTTCAAAGGTTTCCGTTCTTAAAGTTGAGAGGAAGAAAAATGTTAAAAGAAAACTTATTCCTTTGTTGAACATTTTATTTGTCAGTCATACAAATAAAATGTGAAAAGTTTAAGCGAGCCTTGTAGTTTTGTATGGCTCTTCGAGTAGAACAAAATGCACTTTAGACTCATAGTAAAGATTTTTTATTCCGTAAGTTAACAGAGTGTTCTAAAATTTTTATAGTTTAACTAGCGGACCCGACAGACGTTGTCCTGTCTACACTTCTTTAATTCGAATATTATTTAAAATTTGACACTGCGATGGTAGCGCCGTCTGTCGGATCCAATGTAAAACATTCCAAAATCAACAACTACTAAGAAATTAAAAATTAACTAAAAAAACACTGTCCAGCGGACAAAATTGTGAATCTAAACCATTCCCAGATCCCCTTGAACACACACAAAAAAATTCATCAAAATCGGTCCAGTCGTTTGAGAGAAGTTCAGTGACATACATACGCACAGAAGAATTATATATATAAAGATATATAACACTGCAAAATCTGTTGTAATTGGCTAAGGACGTAAAAAAAGTCACTATTGATTAAAAAAAATAATGTAAGGATGGTTGGATGTTTGTTAGTAGCTATTTTCAGAATGTAGACAGGAAGAACACAAGAGCTACTATAATAATTTAGTTTTATTTTAATCCTGCACGGACGGAGTCGCAGGTAAC
The DNA here is from genome assembly GCF_000836235.2 of Papilio xuthus. NCBI lineage: Eukaryota > Metazoa > Arthropoda > Insecta > Lepidoptera > Papilionidae > Papilio > Papilio xuthus. The sequence goes on along the minus strand of NW_013531079.1, from coordinate 2,363,684 downwards.
TGCTATATGTATTAAAAATAATAAGTAATGTTCTATTTTATCAAGTCAATCAGCTGTAAGAAAGAGTTTTACAACAAATAAAATTTACACAATTTTTACCTTAAAAAAAGGTAAATTTGTTCAAACAACAGCGTATAAAGTTCTATTAAGTTATTTTCTTTATAAAAACTTCTAAAACAAAGTATAATTAAAAAGAGAAAATAATACGAAATATTTTGAGAGTTTTGTTGGGAAAAGGAACTCAATGAAGGTCATGAAATCCGTTAATTGTATTTAAAGTTTGTTTGAACAAAGTTTTTATAGACATTGTTATGAATTATGTTTCTTATGTACCATGAATTATTTAAAATATTATTCCTATTCTTGAGTATACTCGTATATAAATCTTACTTCTTACTAATATTATAAATACAAATGTTTAGATGGATGGATGTTTGTTTGAATGTATCTCCAGAACAGCTGAACAGATCGCGATGAAATTTGGCATACTTATAGAATAATAAAAATAATAAATATAGTCTGGAAGAACACATAGGCTACTAATTAGCTTTATATTTAATTACGGGCGGACGGAGTCGCGAGCACAGCTAGTTTAAGATAATTTTCCTTACGATCGATCTAGGTACTTTTAATTTTACTAAATAATAAGCTCAAATATTCTAGTAACAATCATTTTACTACACCAAAATGTTACAGTAACACGACCAAATTGAAACACACGTATTTCCAGCTAATCAACATATGAGGTCGTTCGAACGTTCACGCTAAATATAGGTCAAGCCTTCATTGCTAAATACCAGAGACAGATATACAAACTAGTTGGTAACTGGTCGGTAAAATTTGCGTCCCGGAGGCCTCATTTAGTCCTCTTTCCCTTCCTTTTTCTTATAAAGAAAGGATGGGAAGTGGAAGTTGACTTTTCGGATGTGAGGATGCATGGAAAGGAAAAATGTTTTCTTTGTGTGCATCCTCTCCGCCGTCGATTGAAGGTAGGCGGACGCATATGCAATTGCGTATGTCTATAAGTAGCGGTCGTTTCACTGTTTCAGAGATTTCGGGTGGCCTTTTTTTTTTTTTTTAATCTATTTCATTTTTAAAATGGTGGTCGTCCGTGACTTCGTTCACGTGAAAGAAAAATAAAGAATTTAATTCGTAGCCTATGTATTTATTAGACTATGTTTTACATCAATGCCAAAATTTCAGCGAGCACCATACAGCTGCTCAGGAGATACCTTCAAATAAATATCCATCCATCCAATATAGTAAGATTTTATTAAGTGAATGAATAAGTTTGTACATAGATTTTTAAGTATTTATAGGTGTTGTACGAAGTGTTGGTTTGGTTGGTGAATTTACACTATCCAAATATTTATAAAACAAAAAATATTATCTCTATTTATTATATGTGTGATATAAATATTTGTACTTGTGTTTCGGTTGAGAAAATCTATACATAAAGTCTAGGTTAAAACAATTTATATCCTCAGAAAACAATAGAAGCTCACTCACATAAGAATTGAAATAAATATAACATAGTCAATGATTTCGTTATTTATTTAATATTTTATAGTTTTAAAATTAACTAATTCTATTCCTATTTAATATTTATCATATTATTTTAATACTAGCGGACCCGACAGACGTTGTCCTGTCTACACGTCTTTAATTCGAATATTATTTAAAATTTGACACTGCGATGGTAGCGCCGTCTGTCGGATCCAATGTAAAATATTCCAAAATCAACAACTACTAATAAATTAAAAATTAATTAAAAAACATTGCCCAGCGGACAAAATTGTGAATCTAAACCATTCCCAGATCCCCTTGAACACACACACAAAATTTCATCAAAATCGGTCCAGTCGTTTGAGAGAAGTTCAATGACATACACACGCACAGAAGAATTATATATATATATATATAAAGATTTGTATAACTATAACTGTACTAAGTACTGTTTAAATAGAGAATTATCTTTCGTGTAGCGCATCACTTTAAAGTTTTTTTCAAAGAATTTCCAAGTCAGCGAACAGGAAATATCCGTAAATGTGAAAGTTTTAATAATTAAAACAGTCCAGTTGTCTTTGCAAGTTCAGTTCATATTGAAACAGTTGTTTTCATTTCCTCAAAGAATAAATAGAATTTAAAAATGAACAAAATGCTAGATGCTAAAAAGTTTTTATGGTAATCTTACTAAATATTATAAAAACGAAAGCTTTGATGGATTTATGTTTGCTTTTTATGGAGCTGCGATATGTCTCCCTCTACTTCACCCTTAGCGAGGTGAACAGAGCCATTGGTTACGCAGTGTTTATTAAATCAAATGCAAAAAAAATGAAAATAAATAAAAAAATATATATTACATAACCACGTTAAAAAGGATCTAGACGAAAACCATCAAAATAACTATAGTATTATATTTATTATAATATAGGCTGTGTTATATTTTTTCTCAAGTAAACCTCAATTAGCACTGTATCAAAAAGTTACAATTTAAATGGGAATAAATTCCTGGCTCCATATAAAACGTACATAGTCCATATTTCAACACTTCATATTTCTATAAATGTCATAAATCTTCTCACGCAGTATACCTGTGGTTATTGGATAACAGCTTTCGAGGGCGGCCTTCCAAATAGGTGATCCTACGTCAATGTCAAGTGAAGGCACATGTTAGAGATAGCGCGGGGATTTGTCAATCGCGACGTGACGTGAACGAAAAAAAAAACAGAAAAAATGTACAATCTAACCGTGGATTTTCGTTACAGAAACATCTGTACAAAACATATTATATCTCTGTTATTTTAAAGTTAATGAGAGGGATGACTGTATTCGAATGTTCTGTACAGTCAGCTGCATAAACATGTGTACATTTACCAAAAAAAAACCAAAAGCGAGGTTTTACAAACTGTGAACCGTTGAATTCTAAAACAGTTTTCAAAGCTGTATTCACTTTAATTACATTGGTATTCGTAAACCGGTTATCCGGTCACGTTCTTGCAATATCGTGATCGTATTGATGGACTCGCGGAAATAACAATTTCACGTCACATTTAAGAACTTTGAATCTAACAGGTAAATATACGAGAAAGTATTCCCAACAACATTGTCAAAATTCGAATGCAATTTGTTTATTCGGGGTGACTACACTAAATATATGATACGAGTTAATAATCCGAGTAAATGATATTTAATAAAAAGTAACCTTTGTTATTTTTAAGTTCCTAAATTTATTTATTTATTGGGAAATCTTAGTATGTTAAATAAGTAGAAATGTAAAGGTACGATAACTAGCTGTCGCCAGCGAATTCGTCCGCGCGATGTTACAAAAAACAACTTAATTACTAGCGTATGTGTTTTTCCAGACTATGTTCTACATCTGTGCCATATTTCAGCGAGATCCATGCAGCCGTTCCGGAGGTACCTTCAAACAAATATCCATCCATCTGTCTGTAAAGTAATAAAATTATATTTGAAACAAAAGACAATATGTTAAAAGTTTTTATTGATATTGCTTGATACTGGTAATAACAATAAATATGCTTTGTCATGTCTGAATGCAACAAATATACGTTATGTTATATTCTATCATTATATGTAAACAGCAAACATTTGGCAGAGTCGTATTGGATTAATGCTATTGTACGTGCGTTCATATAACTGCACGCTTAGCTGTTATCGCCCATTTAGTTCGTTGTAATGGTGCGATGAATCTATAAATATTTTTCTAATTGTTAGTGCGTTTTTAAAATCAATAGTAAATGGGTATAGTCTGGTCTAGTAGGTAAATTATTCAAACTTTCCTGAGACAATATAATAAACTTATATAAAACGGCTAAACACTAAACTGTGAGCAACGGGGCCACGTCCGCAAATTAATACCAGTCCCACTCACGCTGATGAAGGGCCCCCATGGGCTCGAAACTAGTCGGTGCCGCCACCGGACGAATATACGTGAGTGTTTAGCCGTTTTTATATAGATCTAGTAGGATTTTAAGTTGTAGTAATTATTGATTTTATTAAAATATTTTTAACTTAAAATGATATTTACCCATCTCAATTTCTAGACCATTAGACATGTAGCAAACAGAGCGTTTAAAGCGTTTTCCAATACTCATGTTTACTTCCATACTAACGATGATCTAAAGTTAATTGCGAAATAATTGCACAACCATTAATAAGCACTGTTTAACTTTTATAGCTAAATAACTTAAAACTAAATAACTAAAAGAAAAACATCTATATAAATATCAATCTACATGTACATTTATCCGACGAGGAGTGTCGGTGGTTCAGGGGTCAAGCATTTGACTTGCAATCTGCAGGTCCTAGGTTCGAATCCCGCCATGTACCAATGTGTTTTTCGATTTCCAATTTACATATGTACATATGCACATATCTGAGAAGAAATTCATAGCTATGTGTGAAGTTAACCCGCACTTGGCCACCGTGGTTGACTATGGCCTAATCACTCTTAACTTAGGATAGGTTCCGAGCTATGATATGCTATATGATAGTGAGTTGATGATGATGATGAAATAGAAATCTATGTTTTAGATAGATGTAAACGAACCTTTAGAAACAATTTCTATAATTTTGATTCCTTATCAGCTCATTATAACGCCCCCGCTGAGAGACTCGGAAGTTAAGGATGACTACGCCATAATCAACCACGCTTGACCAGCGTTCACTTCACACATATTATATTTTTGAATTTATTCACAGATATATGCAGATTGTATTACGATGTTTTCCTTCACCGTAAGAACATCGGATAAATGTATATAAGTAAATCGAAAACACATTGGTAAAAGCCGATATTCGAGTCCAAGACCTGTAGATTACTAGTCAAGTGTGTAACCCCGGAGTCATCGATGCTTTTTGTTTTCAATGCATACTAAACAACATGATTTTATGTCAAAAGAAATACTGAACATTGTCTGAATAATTTTGCAATGATTTCATACGAATACATTCCTACGTATATTTTAAATTCATGATTTTGTTAACGCCCGTACAAGCAGCCTTTGATAAAACTCTTATTCAGTATTCCATGTATATTTTTAAATGATTAATGTAATGCATATTTTATAAAGTCGTGTTTACATTTTTCTGTTTATAATAAACAAAATATACTACTAAAAGTTGATGTATAGCGCGATAGACTGAGAGAAGGAGAGAGAAGAGACCCGATGAGAAACTGAGTATCGAGTGTAGTTTTGTCAGAAAATATTTAAAACTTCTACAATACGTCAATAATCTTGTCACTTTAACAGTGGCAGAGTCTGCTTTAACATCTCAGCACGTATTGGCGCGGCTCGCCCTGTGAAATACCACGACCACACAGAAGACAGGCGTGAAGTGGAAGCAATTCCGCGTTTCGTCTGATGAGTTTGCGTCCCGGAGGCCTAATTTAGTCCTCTTTCCCTTCCCACCCTATTTTTAATAAGGAAAGGGTGGGAAGTGGAAATGGACTTTCCGGATGAGAGAATACATGGAAAAGGGAATTATTATCTTTTTGTGCATCCTCTCCTCCGTCGATTAAAGGTAGGCATCGCATATGCAATTGCGTATATCTATTAGCATCGGTCACTTCGCTATTTCAGCGATTTCAGGTGGCCGCTCGTTCATTTGCCACCTTACGATATAAAAAAAAACACTTTTTTCCCATTGCAAGTGGGTTAGTAGCTTAATTTAATTTAACTTATTCCCACCGGATCAGATAACTAATTATTAAAAATCCAATTAAAATTTAATAAAGTATAAAACACTCACCGGACTTTTATTTTTCAACAAAATTAAACGAAGAAGTTACATAATTTTTCTTTTAAACTTCAATGTAAAAACATTTACTGCTCAAATTAAAAACAAAATAAAGAAAGTTGGAAATGCTGAAAGAGTTTTGTTCTAATAAAGGAATGAAAGTTATAACTAACATTTGTTAAATTATTAAAAGTTAAATTATAATTTTAATATTTTTGCGATGTTTTTATAATTTGATTATGCTATCTTATGTTATATCTACATTTTTATATTTGTTATACAATATTTCATGTTACCAAAAGCTTAAAAATATATTCAGTTTGAATTTTAGAGAATAATAAAATTATCCATAACGGTACATCATTATAAAAATCTCTTTAACGTCATTAATTCTACACGTTTAGTAATGTTAATATTTAATAGTTTAATGAAATACAAACACAGCTCATGAACTTTAGATTAAAATAAGTAATTAAATGACTAATTAATTAAACTACCAAAATAATACTATAAACTAAAAATAAAACTAAAATAATATAAAAAAATCGACCCCAAATCGCTGCGGTCGCACGGTAGGGTTCCCAAGAGGCTGGCGGCATATCCCCGTTGGATGGCCAAACATCATTATTATACTAAGATTCACATAAGAGTGGTAGAGCCCGCTTTAACATCTTCGCACGAATTGGCCCGGCTCGCCCGGTGAAATACCACAACCACACAGAAGACAGGCGTGAAGTGGAAGCAATTCCGCGTTTCCTCTGATGAGTGTGCGTCCCGGAGGCCTAATTTAGTCCTCTTTCCCTTCCCACCTTTTTCTCATAAGGAAAGGATTGGAAGTGGAAGTGTGCTTTCCGGATGAGAGGATGCATGGAAAGGGAATATATTTTCATTCTGTGCATCCTCTCCTCCGTCGATGAAAGGTAGGCAACGCATATGCAACTGCGTATGTCTATGGGCAACGGTCACTTCGCTATATCAGCGATTTCAGGTGGCCGCTCGCTCGTTTGCCACCTTATGATATAAATAAAAAAGAATGGGTATCAACGCATTGTATTATGACGTCATAGCTTTCAAAAATAAATGGGTTAGTTATTCACGAGATATTTATAAAGATATATTTTTAGCCGACTTCAAAAAGGAGGTTATCAATTCGTCTGTATAACCGCGATGATTTTTTTGTTTTTTTTTGATTTTTTTTCGATCGAAAGATTATTTAAACTGATTCTCAGAATTAAAAAAAACACATCAACGCATAGCGATTTTTGCCCGATTTAAGTTATAGAAACACATACTTTTGAAAGGACCTTAGGAAGAATGCATTTGGATATTTTTTATTTATAAAATTGGATATTTTACTTCTTGTTTGGATCGATAGGACAAACAACGGCCCAATGGCCCAATGGCAAACACCTATAGGTATATATCTTATACTTTACTACTTTAGTTTTTTTTTTAATCACGGAAGGCAGTTCAAATACCACACACGGCAGTTCACCTCGACTCGCTTAATTAGTGCTGTGGTTTTGGATGTCCAACGAATAACTAAGTTTTAAATAGGTCAACTTTTAACTTCTACAGTTATGAGAATACACCTTTATTTTTTTATATCCAAATAAATAATTCCTGATACAGTGTTTTTAAAAACAAAAAAAAACTGAAAAGTTTTATAAATATGTGTTTAAATATAAATTTAAAATTAAAATGTTTAAATTTAAAATGATTTACCAGTCGAGTTTTATAATTTGTATATAAAATAGTTCATAATGGATATTCATTTAAAAATGTGTTAATGTAAACAGCGGTTTTCTTTGATCTGATAAGGAATATATACTGGGTACCATATATATGTACGCTTGATCCTTAATACCTTTGGCTTGCATCCAAACGTACATTGACCGCAAAACACACCAAATTCAAGCTACTATTGTAAAACAATAGTATGGTTATCGTATACGATACAGCAGCAATTTAATTCACTGTTATTATCAGAATATTAACTGAACATCATAAAATAAAACTTATTTAGTTTGAATGAACCAATTTTATATTAAATTTCAACTTTCGAAATACTTGTAAGATATAAATATGAGTTTGATTCCATGGAAGATGGGTCGGGTGCTGGTATGTGATGCAACGTGTTGAGACACGCTGGCCCCTTCCCATCAACATGGAACCAACAACAGAGATACTGCGGTTTGTGAAGCGGCGGAAAATGCTAAAACAAGCAAATACAAGGGTCCAGGCTCCGAATTTGATTTTGTCTCTTTCGGTGTCGAGACTCTCGGTCCGTGGGGTCCTAGAGGTTTAAAGCTTTTTAAGGAAATATCAAAAAAGTTAATCGACATCAGAGGTGACTGATGAGCCGGCAGCTATCTCAGACAAAGAATTAGTATAGCTATTCAAAGCGGGTACGCAGCCAGTATCTTCGGAACCTTGCTGGACAGGGAAGGAGGGTAGGAAAGGGACTCTTTTTTGTAATATATTTTAGTTCATTTTTCATTTATCATATGTAATAACATAGATTTAAGTGAGATAAAATAAATTTCTCTTGTAAAGTAACATATTGTTATCTCTAAGTTTCTCAAACGGAAGGAGAGGGATGGCAATATATTTATAAACCTGTGTTTTGACAATGAAAATCTATTGTTTTTTTTATATCAAAAGGTGGCAAACGAGCGAGCGGCCACCTGAAATCGCTGAAATAGCGAAGTGACTGCTGCTCATAGACATACGCAATTGCATATGCGTTCCCTACCTTTAATCGACGGAGGAGAGGATGCAAAATATCGTCCCTTTCCATGCATCCTCTCATCAGGAAAGTCCACTTCCACTTCCCATCCGTTCCTTATAAAGAAAAGGATGGGAAAGAGGACTAAATTAGGCCTCCTGGACGCACACTCATCAGACAAAACACGGAATTGCTTCCACTTCACGCCTGTCTTCTGTGTGGTCGTGGTATTTCACCGGGCGAGCCGGGCCAATTCGCGCGAAGATGTTAAAGCGGGCTCTACCACTGTTAAATTGTGAAAACAATTGATTGTATTTGATTTGTTCACGTATTAAACAACTTAATATTTAAGGATTTCTTTTACTTTAATTATTTATTGTTTCTTTCTCAATAAAAAAACTTGAATTAGTAGCATATATGTCATTCCAGGCTATGTTATACATCTATGATAAATTTCAGCGAGATCCTTACAGCCGTTTTAGAGATATCCTCTGACAAAAATTCGCATTTATAATATTAGTAAGACTAGTAAGAAGTCATTATCAGTTCACTATATGTCCCCACCGAGGGGCTCGGAGCCTACCCTAAGTTAAGGGTGACAAGGCCATAGTCAACCACGCTGGCCAAGTGCGGGTTGGTTGACTTCACACAGATCTTTGAATTTTTTCTCGGATATGTGCAGGTTGCATCACGATGTTTTCCTTCACCGTAAGAACGTCGGATCAATGAACATATGTAAATCGAAAATCGAAATCTCATTGGTGCATGGCGGGATTCGAACCCAGGACCTGCAGATTACAAGTCAAGTGCTGAAACCACTGAGCCACCGACGCGCTAGTAAGAAGTATGATTATAATATTAGTAAGGTTAGAAATTTTAGTATAAAACATTTCCAAGACTTTTATAAATTCGATACTCTTAACATAATTTATTCTTAAAATTATCTCAACTAGACTTTTATTGGATTTATTTTAATTAGCTATCTTGGTAGTTGTTTTATATTTATTAAACAAGCACCAGCTGAGTCCAATATTGAAACACCTTTTTATTTACTTTGTTATTTACTTAACAATAAGACTCATGGCTTATGTAGCGAAATTTATGAAGCAAGTTTCTTATGAAATAATAAGTAGATTTACTAAAAACAAATTTATAACAACTACTCACATATACTTAAGACATCCAAATTGCATTAAATATTATAATGAAATTGCTGTGATGTAACACTCGTCATCTCCCTATCCTAATACAACACAAGTTGGGTGAACGTACCGGTTTTCGCCCTCAAATGATGTAACTTCCGTCCGTCGTTTCATTCATCATTTCTATTCATTAAATGCCCATACCTTAAAAAATAGTATCAGAAAGTTTTCAAATATCTTGGCAGCTTAAAACATCATAGGCGTCGCAAAAAGCTATTAAAGCTATAGCGGGGAATAAGGGGTTGCGGGGGGAAGTCACAGCGCAGTGTACGGGATGACCTTAAGCCACCAAGATATTTGAAAAGAAGTATACAAAATTATGTTTCTTTTAGTCTTTTTCAATTTACAGTGAAAATGTTTATATATAGAGTAAACAATTTAACAGATTGTATGTTACATAATATAAATACATTAACGAAATTAATTTTAATTAATGTCGATGTCGGTTAGATCCGAGCGTTGTATACATAAATTCATAAAACATTTTGCCTGTAAACATGTTAATAGAAATCAATGAGCATTACACGTTGGTTAAATTTAATTTATATCAATAAAACTTTTACATTTCAACATTGAACATATAAATATATTTAAAGAGTTGATAAACCAATATAGTTTTCTTTTGTATGGGTTACTCCGTCCATAATACATTTATAAGTTTAATTAAGTAAGTAAATATTTATTCAACATTACTCAAATAATCTTGACAAGATTTCAAAATTATGTGACGATTAAAAAAAATGTAAAATACTGGTACATCCCTAGTATGTTGGAGGCTGTCTCTATTCGCCATTTATTAAGCGATACCCAAAACATCCTGATTATAAATTTAAGAAATAGCTGTCGCACATTGCTCCGTCGGCGCGAAATTAAAATTAAAAAACTTAACTAGTAACCTACGTGTTCTTCCAGGCTACGCTCTACATCTATGCCAAATTTCAACGAGATCCACACAGCCGTTCTGGTGTTACTTTCTAACAAACATCCATCCATACATCCATACATTCATTATATTAGTAAGCAATAAGATAAAATCATAATTATAGCAATGATTCCATGAAACCTGGTATTTATTTTTGCATAATATTACTTACATTGTACACAACATTTGACAAGTAAATCCTGTTACTAACCTGTTTGCTTTGCATAATTAATACTATTAATTGAATTTATATCAGGTTTTAGTGGTTTCATAGTTTGTTATGTTAATGCCACGTGATATATGCTTATTGAATATTAACCAAGTAACGATAGATACTAAATTATTTTTAAACATTTTAAATCTCATTCAAACTAAACAGAATACGCAATTCTCATATAAGAAAACGTATTAGAGGGATCGAAAGTAACATGAGGGTCGGCACAATATGTACAGTCAGTTGCATTAATAAATGTACATTTATAAAACTTTCGGTTTCAAAAATCGTATACTTGCATCCGTCTGTAGGCTTTCGATTAGATTATACATTATTGACGAATTCGTGAATTCGTATTTTTAAACCGAAGACCTATACAAGTTTCCAAAGTTTTGTAAGTGCGGATATGTGCATAAATATTTATGCAGCTGACTGTCCTTCTCTTCCATACGTCTCAAAGCCGTCATATCTGATTTCACTCGCTTCTTACGCATAACCTCTTTAACACGATCCATCCATACTTTCTTCTGTCTTCCTCTACCTTTGTAGTAACTCAATAGTTATAAATTATTTGTAACAACTATTTCGACTCATTAAATAGCAAACTGCAGCGTCATTAGTGCAAGTTCTTTGGAGTAGTTCGCTCTTTGTTTAAGTTTTCCAGTCACGAATTTGCAACGGTAAATACGGGTCGATTTCAACGAGAACTCGGTAAGTTTGCGGAGCCAACTTCACGGAAGAGCTGTATTGTTGAGCTTTTTGAAAAGCGCTCAGGGCATGTCAATTTACATTCTTAACATGGACATGTGCAGAATTACATTGCTATCACGATACGTGATAAGGTATCGTTTTATAATGAATGCAAGACAAATAGACTTGCAGACCTTTTTAAAAATCTGTAGACTTCTTTCTATCCATTAAATTATTCAAACTTTATACTAAACTGATATATAAACACGGCTAAACACTCACGTATATACGTCCGGTGGCGGCACCGACTAGTTTCGAGCCCATCGGGGGCCTTTCATCAGGATGAGTGATACTGGTATTAGGAAACTAGTCGGTGCCGCCACCGGACGTATATACGTGAGTGTTTAGCCGTGTTCTTTCTATCCAATATTGCTTTATCAAATTTAATAACTAGCTGTCGCCCGCGACTCCGTCCGCGTGGAATTAAAAAAAGACAACAAGTAGCATAGGTGTTCTTATAGACTCTGTTCTACATCTATGCTAGATCCGTTGAACTATTCCGGAGATACATACAAACATTCATCTAACCAAACATTTGCATTTATAATATTAATTAGATTAAATATATACTAACCCAGTTACTTTATAATATTACACAAAAATATACTTAAATTGTATTAAAATTATTCAATAACAAAGAAACTGTTTTTGTTTTTTATTAAGCTATGTCCAAGACTTAATAAAATTTCATCATTTTGTTTGCTAAATAATTGAATGTTTTTATTTTCACTTTCCGTAGGAACGTAATCTCGTTAAGTCCTGTGAGATGTTTTCTCGTAAACTTGGCTTTATCCAGTCATTAGTTATCTCGCTTTCGCCTTCCTTCTATATCCATTTATCAAGATAAAGCGGATGTACACAATTTATGCATGGTTAAGTTTTATTGCTCGGTTTTATAAATATAATATTCAATTAACTGTAGAAATGTCTACTAATATTTACACATAGCTGTCGCCCGCGATTGTGTACGCGCGCAATTAAAAGCATAATTAGTTGCCTATCTGTTTTCCAGACTATGTTCTACGTGTGAAACAACGAACGACGCAAACGAGCAACGTATCCCCTAAGATTATTTGATCCGACGCCCATGGACATCCGCAACGCTAGAGGAACCGCAGATGCGTTGCCTAATGCAACCGTTCTGGAGTTACCCTCTAACAAACATTCAAACATGTAAATTTATTATCTATGTATTTATCTTTTTAAATAAAGCAACAAAACATAACGATAATTTACAATAATTAAACACATCGTTTTTTATGAAGACGTCTTAAAATATCAAATATAACAACTGTTCAAGCCTAGACAGAGTTAAAATATTGATATAATCAACAGCTTTTAATATAACATGTATTTAAATTCAAAACTGAAAATGAAATTACACTTGGTAATATAAAATTGCCCACTTGAGACATTAAGAAAACCACTGCCACATTTCACCCTTTTTGCTTTTAGTACTTAACGTCGAAAAAAGGACGAGAGAGCAACGCGCCGTTTGGATTGCATGTTGAGAATTTTACCTTTTCTTCAAACCTTTAGGAATTATAAAAAGCTTTTTCTCGATTTAATATTTTTTTGATGTATATTTGTTGCTGAAAATTCTAAGTTATAATAACTATTTTACTGCTATAGTAGACGATTCTGACAACTCTGACAAACAGGCAATCATCTTTGGCGATGACAATGGCGTAACATCCGCGACGCGTGCTATGTACGAACCTCTATGACATTTTATTGCGTAATTTACCTAGCGATTGATGCTATAAAATTAGAGGAAGACCAAAGAAAGTATGGATGGATTGTGTGAAAGAGGATATGAGTAAGAAGAGGATAAATTAAGATATGATAGTTGATAGAGATGTATGGAGGTGTAGAACGTTCTGTGCTCGCACTCCGTAGGGATGAAGAAGTTGCCTAGCGACTAAAGTCGCCGGTTCCCAAAGATTTACGTTGCTTTGTATACAAATAGCCTTAGAGTATAGAATAAAGCGTTTACTTAGGAAGGTTAGTCTTGTTTAATACCAAATGTCACACCTGTTTTGTGCATTGAACGGATTTACTAGTGTCATGGAAAATTGTCTTTGAGGAGGCTTAAAAGGGTACTAAAGTGTCTTGGAAGTGACTGAAAGGGTTAATAGGATTACATGAATAGACATTATGTAAGGTTTTGTCTGTATTTATGTAGGTTATATGTTATTTGGGTCAATTTAGACTATGTAAGTAAAAAAAAATGCTCTGAATTTAGTTTAATTAGGATAATCTTTGAATAACTATAAAAACTAACTAATTTTTCTTTTTAAACGGTTTTATTTAGTTGCTTGTCATTTATAAAATGAGAATAAAGATGTAAAATAAATTTATACAGTTAAAGATTTTTGCTCTTGTTTCGTTGAGAAATTCAGATTCCACGAATTGTCCTAATGAAAACCTACGATAAGACTTTGGTAAGTATGCTTTTCAACCGATCATCGCTAAGTTCACATGGCGTGTCCTATGCGGAATTACCATACGCGCGGTATAGTAGTTTTTAAACATCATGGCGGCTCTTAATTTCGCGCGAGTTCCTGTGCAGAACACAATTTTAGGTGTAGCATGGTGTGGGATGCGGGGCAAGGTTACCGCGTAGCGCGCCTACGTTCTTGGGCCGCAAGGATATTTGAAAAGAACTGTATAATATCCATTGTTATTAAGTGAAATGGTATTTAGTCTTCACATAGTCTCATAGATCAAGTGGAGTTATTCTAAAATGAAATATTGCCGTATAAATACTTCGACATAACTCAATCATGTTAAACTTGTTCATAAATATTTTGAAGCAAACTTGCTTATTGAATTTCAACTTTGACTGGAAGTTTGTGTAATCCAATCCCCTTGATATGTTTAGTTATGTAGTCCAATGCATTATTATGACGTTGTTTAATATATGCGAATATGTACTGCATTGTTTAGAGGTTAGGGCTCATTTTACCTTGGATAGTCAGGGGCAAATATTCTAACTGAAACAATTAATTGGCGCATCAAAGAGTTAGTGTCAATATTATATAATGAAAAGATAAAATATATTTATACATATGTCAAGAGAATCTTTATGATTGACATTTTCATAAAAATTTTTGTAAAATTGGTTACTTTTCAAGTATCGAATTAAAACAAATTATTATTTAATAGTAACGGAGTCGTGGGCCGGAATTTCCTATGTATTTTTGCATGGAACTTGATTCGATTGTTGAATTATACGTGGAAATAAGTTTGGTTATGTAACTAGGGAAAAATAGGCATTATTTTATATTTCGCATCCAGAATTGTGCGTAGTAATATTTATTAATTTACTCACGTACCGAAGGGACGCATTCGTCGAATTTGAATTTGAATTGAGTTATTTTGGGATAAAAGAGGAGGGTGAGTGTTAACCGTTAAATTCAAATTCTTCTCATTTTATGGAAATACTAGCTGTCGCCTGTGATTCTGCCTGAATTAAAAAAAACGTAAAATGTAGCCTATGTGTTCTTCCAGAATATGTTCCACATCTTAGCCAAATTTCATTAAGATCCGTTGAGCCGTTCCGGACGTACCTCCAATCAAACGTCAAAAATTCACTTCAAAAAATCGTACCTTCAGTAAAATACTAGCTGTCGCCCGCGACTCCGTCCGTGTGGATATATAAAAAAACTTAATTAGTGTAGCCTATGCGTTCTTTCAGACTATGTTCTATACGTATGCCAAATGTAATCGAGATACGTTCAGCCGTCCTAGAGATATCTTCAAACACCCATCTATCCATCCACATCACATCAATCTAAACATTCGCATTTATAATATTACTAACTTAAATAAAAAGCAGCTCTTCAATGCATATATTTGCAAAAAAAATGAATAAATAGTATCCTATGTCCGTCTCCTGGCTCTAAGCTGCCTCCTCACCAATTTTCAGCCATATCGGTAAAGCCGTTCATGAGTTATAAATAGTGTAACTAACACGACTTTCTTTTATATATATAGATTAAATTTTCTTTAACATACTATGTCACGGTATACTACAATTTTAACCAGTAATTTTCATTACAAGAACATTAAATAGTCGCAAATCCGGGATTATTGTTAATAATAAAATACACAAAATAACGTTTTTGTCATGATATGAAATATATCAGCTCTATGATCCGTCTACAAAAGGACGGAAACACGTCCCGGCAATTTGTAATGCTACAATAACTAATGACAACATTAAAAACCCGCTTTCAGGAAATATAACGACTATTGTATGAATTTCTCTAGTAAAGAAAACAATAATATATATTAGATTATAGTCGAGTTCAATAAAATGAACACCAGTGGTAGAGCCCGCTTTAACATCTTCGCACAAATCGGCCCGGCTCGCCCGGTGAAATACCACGACCACACAGAAGACAGACGTGAAGTGGAAGCAATTCCGCGTTTCGTCTGATAAGTGTGCGTTCCGGAGGCCTAATTTAGTCTACTTCCACTTCCCATCCATTTTTTATAAGGAAGGAATGGGAAGTGGAAGTGGACTTTCCGGATGAGAGGATGCATGGAAAGGGAAGATATTTTCTTTCTGTGCATCCTCTCCTCCGTTGATTAAAGGTAGGCACAACGCATATGCAATTGCGTATGTCTATGGGCAACGGTCACTTTGCTATTTCAGCGATTTCAGGTGGCCGCTCGCTCGTTTGCCACCTTTTGGTATAAAAAAAAATAGCCTAATGGTTAAGGGTACGAATTTCCAATCCCGCGATTCGACTATTGTCGTATACCATATCCTAGCACAAGCCTAGAGCTTAGTTGGAATGGTACAAGAAATATTAGCTAACAATATTACCTTTCTAACAGTTGGTTTCTGAGACCGAATTCTCTGTATAAAACATATAGTCATCCCTCTCATTATCTTTGAAAAAAATTGAAAAAGGAATATGTTTTGAACTGGTATTTTGGTCATAGAAACTCACGGTAAGATTGTATTTCAATTGAATTCGACTATAATTTTATTTTAGTTTTGCAAAATGTCAATATAACGTGAATTTTATGAAATTTGTGTTTATTTATTTTACTATATCAAGTTATTTTGTTAACAAAGTTTCTTTATTTGGAATACCAAATAAGGTGTTTTTTATCTTGGTGTTTTCGTATATATCCATCTCTCTAATTCCCTTTGAAGAAATAGATAAGAAATAAGAAAAAAAATACAATAAATATAACATCATCTTATATTTGTAATGTTAAACCTTTTTATCAGTTTTATAAAATCCTTTTTCTGTGAACTTTTGGAAATTACAAAAATCAACATAGCACGTATGGGCGAAGCGAAATTTTAAAAATTAGATTAACACTGTCGCCTGCAGCACGTCTGATATAAACTTGTTGCAAATTGTTATATGTACGTGGAGTTGAAAATATTACGTAAATGTTAAAAACATTAGTTACATTTTTGTTGGAACTATCGGAAGGAATTTTAGCAGGTTTACTCTAGATGTAGCTATGAAAACGGTCAAGTTAGACAACTTGACTGATTTCATTTTCATTCGATTTGTATTTTTTCCCAGAGTATTATACGGTTTTAAGAAAAGCTAAATATTTCTGCTAATACCGTAATCGAGTCAGTAATCGAATCAATATTTGAAAAACAAAAGATGATTTTTATAAACCAATCAGAAAAACTCTGTTCGTTAAATGGACGAATGATATAAAGACGACCGAATATGTAAGGATGGAAGAGCGTTAGGATTAAGATGAATTTTGGAATATTATGTTATATGATAAAAAGATAAAATGAAAATATTAAATAGAATTATTAAAAATAAGGAGAAAAGCACGCACTGTTACAAGAATATATTTACAACAACTGATGGTTTAAAAATAGAGAAAAAGGAAGAAAAAACATATAAAGTTCTAAATTCAAAAATATAACAATTATGAATAAAAAAGTGTAAAAAGTTCCGTATCTGTCGGCAACATGCCACAATTTTGTTTATTTTACAGTGGGCCTAACATTCATTAAATAAGTATGAGATTTCTGGTGAAATTTTAAGTTAATACGATACGTTGGCGATTTTTAAAATCATTCGCGTTAGGCCCATGGATGAAATAGCTTCGCTTTTATGTTATAAAGTCGAAGAAAATTAAATTGTCTTATATTCTTCTGTTTGTGAATTTATCGTTCCTTAACCCGATTATATAAATTCTTTTCCGCTGACGAGGACGTGATGAAAAATACGAGCTTAACGCGGTATTTTATCGTCGGAACAAATGTAGCGTGTCCAAGCAAATGTCGGATAATTTGATAGTGTCGTTGGATAGTACCCCTCACTGCGCTTACGATATCTAGCGTACGTGTTAACCCGGAAATGTTGGGACGAGAGAAGAGCTTAGAAAATTTCGAGCTGAATTAATAAATAATTATGTCATTTTACTAATATTATAAATGCGAATGTTTGGATGTATGGATAGCTGTTTGTGAGAAGGTATCTCTAGAACGGCTGCATGAATCTCGCTGAAATTTGGCACAGATATAAAGAATATTTTAGAAGAAAACATAGGCTCTTAGTTAAGTTTTTTTTAATCCCGCTCAGACGAAGCCACCGGTGACTGCTACTGAGAGGATAAAGTGTTTAAAAATTATTTACATTCTGACTGAATTTCGCTAGAGTAGATGTACAAATATAAAATTGAAACTAAAGTTATTTAAATTTCAAAGATATTAAATTTTGTTAGTACTTTAAAATAAATTGTAAGTATATATAATGTAACAAAATATAATGCGTAAAAAATTATTATTAAATCTCGTAATTTTTTTTTTCAATAAAACCGCATCAACTTTGAACGTTATTCGCAATTTACAAGTCATGAAAAACGGTCGAGTCTCGGTTTCATAAGTAAATTACGCGTTTACTTTTACCTTTGATAATATACTTTTCACGAAAAACAAGATGAGAAAAAATATAAGCAGCTGTTTATACCATATTATTTTACGTGATTTAAAATGGTACATTTCTTACTTTCAGTAAAATTTATTTAATGTAATAATAGGATAAAGAAATACTTAATTCAATTCTAACTAATACTAATATTATAAATGCGTATGTTTAAATGGATGGATGGATGTTTGTTTGTTTGAATGTATCTTCTGAACAGCTGAACGGATCTCGATGAAATTTTACATACATATCAACCATAGTCTGGAAGAACACATAGGCATTTTATTATTTTAATTACGCGCATACGGAGACGGGGTAAAACCTAGTTATTATTAAACTTAGACTAATCTGATAGTTCATCATTAAGATATATAAATCTCAATCAATGGAACCCTAAACCTTCCTTCAAACCATATATTTGTAACCTTTAATTGAATTATACCATCCCAAAGGCATGTATTTGATCGTGTTCAAATAAAACGGTTCGTTGGAACTACAAAACGTAATAGCTATGTAATGGCTGGTACAGAAAGGTGGAGTTAGCACTCGTGATGTTAAAACCTATTTCCACTAAGCGATTAAATACGACAATCGTTTTGATAGCAGTCACGATCTCGTCAGTAACATGTCGCACAGAAACAGGGGTCGAGTGGCGCAAGCGTGCGGTTAGTTGCTTAGTGGAAATAGGTCCTAGCTTTAAGGAAAATTTATGGCACATATTCTGGTTCACTGAACGGAGTTAAAAGCCCCAAAACGATTACGTTGAGTTAAAACAATGAATCGATTTAATCGTTAAGCGATTCGCAACAGTTACCAATACTATAGCATTAGTTTTGACTGTTGCAGCAATATTTGAACTTACATATATCTGTAGAGCGTCGGTGGCTCACTGATTAAATCCAAGTGATTTAATCTGGCATTCTGCAGGACCTGAGTTCGAATCTCGCAGATATGACCCGTTTGCATCACGATGATTTCCTGCACCGTAAGAATTTCTGATAAAATCTAAAAACATATTGGTGTTTGGCGGGAATCGAACCTGGACATGTAGGTAACCGTCCAATCTAGTTAGATAGAGCCATCGACGCTCTTTAGGAGGCATGAGGATTATGGAGGTCCCCAATCTCTACCTACCATTTTAAGTTACAGGGGTGAGTGTGTATTTATTTATGTCTCGTCTGAAATACCTTTATTAATCAAGAGATAACATAGGGATTATCTAAATATCCTGTACTTGAACAATTACTATTTTTTTTATATATTTGGAACAATCAGTACTCTGCGATATTTTTTTTTTCAAATAATATTTCGTATTAACTATTCATGTTTATTTTAAAAGCTTTTTACTTTAAATAAATTTTAATAAAGACAATGAAAATTCTTTACCTTAATGTTTACTACTTTTTGTTTTTCGTATTTATTGTTCAAGGGAATTTTTAATAACTGTAAGTAACGCGCCCAGGATTCGGGGTCTACATAAATGTTAAATGCGTCCCTACAACACAAAAGATTTTACTTCGCAAAAGGTAAAGCGACGTTTTATATTATTGATGAGTTGGAACAAAGGAAGCATCTATTACGTATCTAAAAGCTATAGCTTTTTATGTACTGGACTTGTTATTTACAGGTCGTGGGTTCGATTCCCGCTATGTACAGTGAGGGCATTTGGCAGTGTTTGACTTACAAAAAAAAATGTTTCTTGCTACGAGATGGACTCGGCCCATTAACTAATAACAACGCTCGACACGAATCGAGGATTAGCGAGTAAAATTGTCCGGTTTGAAGATTTAAATGCATTTATATGTAGCCTTGTGCACGAAGGGCTAAAGGTAGTCACAATCGAAAAGACAATTTTACATGTACATTCATGTTATTTCTCCCTTTTTATTTATATTATACTCATGTCAATCGGGAAAATAATACTAAAAAAAATGTGACTCTAAATTGGCAGTCACTTATTCCGGCCGTGCATCAGAACTTGCGAGATTTTAAACTGGGTCAAACTTTTCCGATACTTCGTTTTATGGAACAATAGTTGACGATTTCGATGAACCGAAGCAAATTGCAATCGACATGTTTCCTACTGTTTGCGCAAAAAAGAAACGCCACGCTTCACTTCACTGACATTTATATAATCTTTATAAGATTTTGAATTTCTCGCAACGCATCTTTAATTTCAGACGTCTAAAGGCAGCGGTCGCTTTATTGTTTTGACGAATTCAGATGGGTAGTAGATGGGTACTTATTTGTCACCTTATAATATATTAAGTCTCGCATCATTTTAAAATAGATTAATATCATTGCTTATCAAGAAAGCTCAGTATTCATATGAATTTTTTGAGTGATTTTTTTTCTGTAAATGTTATAACCTATAATTAAAACATTACCAATTAATAGTATTGTATTCTATTAATGTATAAAAACAACATATACAGAGGAATAAATTTTGATATTACGTCTGGTAAGGAAACGGACTAGGGAGATGATAATGATGGTGATGATGATGATGATGATGATGATGATGATGATGATACGTACAAAATATTAAAGCAGAGAATCTTTATATGTATATAAGTAGGCTACATACCATATAATGTGTTTACTTCCGATACAATCTTATTTACGATCTTAAGTTATGAGAACGTACCCACTGAACCTTCAAATCACGAATCCGGAATTATATTCGCAATAAAATTTCTTATTCTGTATTACGAAATATTTTGTACATTAATGGTAATATTTTCTGATATTAAAAAGAAACCGCTATAAATAAACGGAGGTCTAAAAATGCAAATCCATAAAAACAAATATATAACTTTTTTAAATCTTGCGAATGTTTTGTAATGACTGAATATTAGTGGTTCGATGTTATTAAAAAAAATATTATATATATATATGTAGCTTTCTTCGTTTTTTAAACATAAAATTAACTTATATAAAGGTCACTGCCAAGCCCTAAGCCATTTAACAAGAATCGCAAATAATGCTCACAGTTTGCCAACAAAAGTTGCGGAATGCTTTAGTGATTTAGATTTGCTGGCGCGAGTTTCAACTTCGAGATTTACTGTTGTTTCTTACTCCCAGCTTTGTCACTGATACTAGCTCTTACTGAAATCGTTATAAGTCTAATTGGCATTCATAAAATAGGCGTCGTCTGCTACTCCGTCCGCACAGAATTAAAAAAACAACTTAATAAGTAGCCTAATTTCATCAAGATCTGTTGAGTCGTTCTGGAGATAACTTGTAAGAAACATCCATCCATCCATCAAAACTCGCATTTATAATATTAGTAAGCTCATTGACCTTACTAGAGAACATCCTACTAATATTATAAATGTGAATGTTTGGATGAATGGATGGATGAATAAATGGATGTGTGTTTGAATGTATCTCTAGCAAAGTCTCGAAGAACACAGGCCACTAATAAAGTTTTTTTTTAATTTCGCAGGAACGGAGTCGCGGGCGACAGCTAGTATGAGATAATATGAGTAAACAGTTAACTGATTTACTACTCGATGCAGGAAACGTTATAATAAACATTTTATGAGGGCTCGTATAAAAATTATTGACACAGAATAAATTCGGTTTAACTTTTTTTAATATACTTATTTTCAATGTAGTATATAAGTCAGACATATAAACTACGAAAAGAGTTATATCTCTTATGACATTATATGACTGTTTTCGTCTGATTTGCTGATATATAACCAAATATATGGAGTATAATCTAGCTATGAAAATAGAAAACCTTGCCATGTGAATACTAATAGCTAATTTAAATAGAGGTTTAGGTCTTTATTTTAGGTATCTTACTAATATTATAAATAAAAATGTTTGGATGGATGGATGGATGTTAGAAGCTATCTCCAGAAAGGCTGCATAAATCTTGCTGAAATATGGCATAGACACACCTAGGCCACTAATTAAGGTATTTTTCCCGCGCAGACGTGGTCGCGGGCGAGAGTTAGTATTATATACCTTTAAACTTTTGTAAATGGGCAAAAAAAATCGAAATATCTACATATATTTCCAATGATATTTGTACTTTATTTTCTCGAATAACTTGAAAGTAACGCAGACAAGTGAGATGTTTCCTGCAAGTGACAATTTATAGCTTCAATGATATATTGGTTTGATCGAAATCCACTCCGTTACACCCTGTAGCTTAAATATAAAGCGTTGAACATTTTGAAATTATTATCTCAAGATATTCTCAAAGAACGTTCTGGAATAGTAGCTATCATCATAGGCTCACTATACCACTTAGGTCTCGGGGCCTACCATAACTTAGCGGTGAGTAGGCCGCAGTCAACAATGCTGGCTGTGCGGGTTGACTTCACACATTTCTTTGAATTTCTTCTCAGATATGTGCTTCACGATGTTTTCCTTCACCGTAAGAAAGTCGGATAAATGTATATGTAAATGAAAATCTAAAAACACATTGCTACATGGCGGGATTCGAACTCAGGAGCTGCCGTATTGTGTCCCTATATTGAGATTTTAGAGTTATGACGTAACAAAAGCGAGTTTTTAATTTTTGTAAGAAAAGTTTTAAAAGTAATGTTTTCCTATTGAATTTGTAATGTACATTTTCGTGTTATTTCAACCTAACTCCGTCTCTATAACGTGAGCTTAAAGGACAGGTAACTGACGTTATCTAAAATGAATTTCTCAAAGAGTTCAAACGCGTTCTTTTTGATGCAATCAAAGAAACATGTATGCTCAGGGCATAGACAACACAGTTTGTGATAATATTATTATTATTATCTTGGGATTCCGTACCCGGTAGTGCTCAATTTTAATAAAATATATTTTGTATATTTTTTTATTTTATATATGAAATGTACTATATTAAGAATATGATAAATAAATAAATACATAATTACTAATATTATAAATGCGAATGTTTCGATGGATGGATATTTGTAAGAAGGTATCTCTAGAGCGGATGCATGGAGTTCGCTAGCATAGTTGTTGTACATGTCTTCGAAGAACACAAAGGCTACAAATAATGTTTACTTTTTAATTCGTAATTTTAAAACATAGTCAAAAAAAACACACAATACACACACACACTACACCAGTACTATTCGGTGCATCAAAATATGTTATTTTACTTGTTGAGATGCTAAAATAAAAACATGTTCTATGCGATACAAAACTCATGCGTGTAATATGAAAAAAGCATAGTGCTCTTAACTTGAATTAAAATACGTTTCCTACGTCCTTTTTCCGTTTGCTTTTGTCGTGGATTTCGCATAATCAAGCGATCTAATACGGGTGTGTACTTAGTGATGAAATTCAAGCGAAAAATAATTCTTTAAATTGTGTATCGCACGTCATTTAAAAATTCATCACACGATTTACGACAGTATGTTAGGCATGTAAATATAAATGTTTGTAAATATCTTTTTTTTTATTTTTTGAAAAAAATTTAGAAACTTCTTTAAGTTTGTCTATACATAAGTTTAGTATGTCTGAAACCTTGAATGCCTTAAAATAATATCTATTGTAGACTTTTAGTACCTCAATGTGGTACCCAGGACCCCCTATTTATATTTTCTTTATATCGGAACCATGATTTAGGAAATTGAAACCACAAATAAGCAAGAATTGATTTTCATTTTTGTAAATTAAAATCGCTCCGCTCATTGGTGTAGACACAGCTTAATCAATATCAACTGGCTGACTCCAACCCTAACTAGAAAATGCTTACTAGTTCCGTTTTCGAAATTTGTTTAAAAACTCTTTCTATTTTTGTAACCGGTTTCCGGATATTGAGTTAAAAACAAATTTATTTTACAGTAAATTCTCTATTTATAATTTTAAATTATTCAAACTTTCGTGAGACATTATAATAAACTTATATATAATAAAAACAGCTAAACACTCACGTATATTCGTCAGGTGGCGGCACCGACTAGTTTCGAGCCCATCGAGGTATTATTTTGAGGACGCGGCCCGTCGTTCATTCAAAGATAGTGACAGCGATAACGATATGTTTTATTGACAGATTTTTGTATCCGAAACCAAAGGTAAGTGAATGGATTAGTGTCAAATTATTGAGAGAAATCAACACCGTAGGCCTCTATTTGTAACATCTGTATGGCACGATATTTTCAAACAGTATGAAAGAAATTATAATCTTATTTTTGTATTTGTACAAACGTACGAAGACCAAAGAATTTGAGATTCACGTTAG
Organism: Papilio xuthus; assembly: GCF_000836235.2. Classification (NCBI taxonomy): domain Eukaryota; kingdom Metazoa; phylum Arthropoda; class Insecta; order Lepidoptera; family Papilionidae; genus Papilio; species Papilio xuthus. The sequence continues at coordinate 2,338,974 of NW_013531079.1, read as the reverse complement.
TTTGAATGCAAGACGACATGTTGCATATTTCAAAACGTTACCACCGGATGCCAAAACATTTCCAGCACTTACCAAGATGGTCCGTTATAAATTATTTATTCTATCTCGCCTTACTTCAAAGAGAATTCACCGACGATATGTGGCTAAAGCGACGCGCACTGTCTTGTGTTACTCGTACTGTACTGTTAAAATTTTGTTCGAAATTCAAATGAATATATTCGATTTTTAAATGCTTAATATACCTTTTTCTCTATAGTTTGACAAACAATTTTTTCTCATCTTATTACAAATTTTATATTATTTAATAACATTAGGTATATAGTATTGGCCATTACGCAGACATAACCATTCATCTGAATATCAAAAATGTTTGTAGCATGCAACTAAAATTTAACTGGTTATATCGCTATAAAAAGCCTAAAAAATATTAAATCTATTTAATCCGAGCGCAAAGGACAGTGACCTGTAGAATGTTCCAGTGATTTAAGTGTACAATTCAACGCTGCATACAGAATTGAGCTCCAACTTTTGGCACTCGCAACTGCATGCGGTCCGAATATACGTAATAAATAACCAGTGCCCCCGAGCTCTTACTAATACCAAGCTGTTATTGTCCTAGCCTACTGCCGCCCTTTATTTACTTTTGAAAATTTATTTTATCCAATTTTCATATAAAAGTTATTCATAAATATTATGAATAAAACTTTTATAGATAAACTAAGTTAGTTTAGTTATCACCCACGACTCCGTCCGCACGGAATTAATAAAAAACTTAGTGAGTAGCCTGTGCTTTCCTAATATATGTTCTACATCTATGCCAAACTTCATCGAGATCAGTTAAGTCGTTTTAGAGATACCTTCTAACAAAAATCCATCCATCTAAACATTTGCATTTATAGTATTAGTAAGACTAGGTGACTTCGACCGCTCGGAATTAAAACAAAAACTTACAAGTAGCCCATGCGTTCTTCCAGACTATGTTCTTGAAATTTTAGCGAAATACATGCAGCCGTTCTGAAGATATCTTCTAACAAACATCCATCCAAACATATGAATTTATAACATTAGTAAGATAGTACGACATACAAGAAACTTGAAAACGTCTTTTATATTACCGTAGTCTTTATACAAATTCTATAATAAGTTAAGATTTTAAGCTTGTTGACTTCATTATGAACTTGACAATAAAATGTTTTTTTATTACAACCTTCTATGAATTCTGAACGCGGTAAAACGAGCAGTATTTGAAATCAAAATATCGTATGTCGATTCGGATTTAGCTCCGACATGCTGTGTAAGCGGGGAATGGTCGAGGATGCGTTCGTTACAGGCGCAAATATAAATCTCGGTAGACCGTGATGTATCGAGCAAAAGCTTTGATTCAATTTCAAACGTTTGCTGCCGATCACTTACTATTGATAAATAGTTTAGACGTTGCACGACCAATACAGGCTTGACTTAGTTTATATTAGACTAGCGGTTGCTCGCGACTTCGTGCACGCTCAATTAAAAAAGTCCCAGGAGCAGCACCTACCTTCCCGTGCAAAGCCCATCAAAATCGGTCCAGCCGTTCCAGAGATTAGCCAGAACAAACTCGGCGCTGCGGACTTACAGAAAGACAGATAGAAAAAAGACTTAAAAAAAAGGGTTATCGTTATTTAGTTTTTAGTTATTAGTTAGAAATTACAAACACACACACACACACACACACACATACATTCAGCAATCTTGTCCACTGCTGGACGTAGGCCTCCCCCATCGATTGCCACAATGCCCGGTCACAAACACTCCAATTTTATTAATATGTGTAGATATAGCCTTGCATATAATAAGTATGCTCTATGTGGTATACTAAGAGCTCTTTATTCGCAGTTTCACTATTTGGGGTTAAGGAAAATCGAGACTCAATACCGTGTTTACGTTAAAATATTTCTTTAATTTCCGGTTCCGACCGTACAACTGAATTTGAGCAAACGTTTAAACGACTATTGAAAAAAAAGTAATTTAAAAATAAACAAAAACAGCGACATCTAGTGATTCTACAATGTTAATTTTATCACATTGATACTAGCATCAAATCATACTAATATTATAAATGCGAATGTTTAAAAGGATGGGTGCAAGAATGGATGGATGTTTGTTACAAGGTATCTCCAGAACAGCTGCATGGATCTCACCGAAGTTTGGCATAGCTGTAGAACATAATCTGGAAGAACACATATGTAGGTTACTTGTTAAGTTTTTATTTAATTCCGCGCTGTCGGAGTCGCGGGCCATAGCTAGTAATATTTAATAATTAGTATTTAAGGGGGTATTAACAATTCAAACTACTAGAGTTATTGGACTTGAGAACTTTAAGCAGAAGTTCTATTTAATAATACGATATTATTAAAGATAGCATCAAACATGCATATCGTTTCTTAGTAGCATCCGAGTTATTTCCGTTGATTGAAAATGTTTGAGAAGTAGGAAAGTTAGTTTGAATTTCGAGTTGAAAGTCTAGAGAACGTTAAGAAATGAATACGGAATACCGCAGAATATTAATAACACTTCGCCATGTATTTGAAATGTTTAACTTTAATAAGTTTTATAAACTATTCGTTTTTCATTCGTTTTAAAATTGAAAAGCGTGATATTTTAATTGCTGACTTAATGCTAGTAGGCAGAAAGTAATGAATAAAATGTTTTATATTGAAATAAAATAGTTTCTAGTCTGTTATTTCAAGAGTTTTATTATTTATATTATATATATATTTACCGATATAGCTGAAAATTGGTGAGGAGGTGGCTTAGCGCCAGGAGACGGACATACGATACTATTTATTTTACTAATATCATAAATGCGAATGTTTAGACGAATGTGATGTGAATGGATCGATGGGTGTTTGAAGATATCTCTAGAACGACTGATGGGATCTCGACTAAATTTGGCATACGTATAGAACATAGTCTGAAAGAACACATTGGCTACACTAATTAATTTTTTTATATATCCACGCGGACGGAGTCGCGGACGACAGCTAGTAACTGTATAAAAACAATTTGTCATCCTTCTCATTTTATTATAAAAAGAAACATATCAATTTGTTTTTGGAATGTTTCGCAAATGGGAACCTGATACTATAAAAGGAGAAGATTTGATTATTGTATTTTTTAAACAACTCAGATTTTCAAATAAATAAACAAAAGGATCAAAGACTATTTCCAGATCTACTGTAACTTTTAAAAGAGATTATGTTTTTAAAGTTTGTTCTAAGTAAAATTGTAATAGCTCCTCTTCGAGGAAATTGAGTACTATAAATGGTCTAAGTTTGTAACTTATTATTTTTGTTTCATAGAAAAATCTTTATGTTGAACAAAAATAAGTTTTCGGGATTTATTTTTAGCTAAGCTTGAGATAACATTCAAGAGTAACAAGTATTACAAGATTCAAACTTTAGGACGCAAGCGGAAATAAAATAGTCTTCTTAAGGCCGTTGTACACAAGGCCATGTATATTTTCTAAACCCTGCAATTTAGTTGCTTAACGAATTGCTTAATACATATAGGTTCGATTACGGGCACGGTTCGTTCACATTTCTGTCATCGCCAAAGCCAGTCGCTCGCAACCTGTTTGTCAATATCGTCGAAAAAAAGTCGTCGTAATTTTCAAAATGGCGCAGGAAATCTATACAGATAATATATAGTGGATAGGCCTGTACTGACCGAATAGACGACTCGTGTCGACAATTCAACGTTGTGTGTACGGAGCAAAAGCAACACGACACTTGCGACGCAAGGATATAATATTAGTTTCGAAGATTTACATTGCCTTGTATAGGATAGGGCTTAGGCATTATTGCATTAGTCGCGTCTTGCGCTTTAAAAATAAATTTAATCTTATCTATGGGAATTCGTGTTCATTTACTGTTACGGATAAGAGGCTAGTGTGTTTAAATAAATAAATATATCGATTTTTCATCCGTTATATACAGTATAAAAAGTTCAAATCGACTTTACGAATTTCGACACGTACCATGAAGTTAAAACCGAGTTTTCGTAATCTCTTTAACCAGCCCTTGTACGTTTCGATTGCACTTCGTAAAATTGTATTACGTTCGCTTTTTGAATGTTAACATCTACGCAAATAAGAAGTTAAAATTCACGCACCATGTCGATTCCATAATATAATCCAATAAGCACGTGACATAGCTAAGATATGTTACATTTTACGCCGAAATTTCTAAATTCCAAAATATTCGAAAAAATCATCTTCATCAGAGGTTACAATAGGCCTGAGCCTAGTCTAAATTTATCCGCTTCGGTCTAATTTGGTCTTTTTACTTTCAGCTCTTGATGCTTCAGAAAAGTTTCCTACAACTTTATTTTATTCTTAAATTAGCTGTCGCTCACGGCCGCGTCCACGTGGAATAAAAGAAATATAAGTAGCATGTTTCCTACCAAATTATGTTATAGGTCTATACCAAATCTGATCAAGATCCGATGAGCCGTTCCAAAGATACCTTCTAAAAACTTGCAAACTGTTCCAAGTATATAACTGTATCATAAGAAACCAATTATTATTGGTAATTATAATGTAAGTAATCTCACATATAAATATAATACCGTGAAATCCCACGACTATATCACTAGTATTAAAACATATTGCTATCTCTGTTTTCTCAATGATAAGAAAAGGATGGCAATACGTTGTTATACATATATTTTGTCAGTGGAATCACACAGTAAAGTTTCCGTGAGAATTTGGGTCGCGCGTGTTACAGGGTCATATGAGTAAGTTTTGATTCGAAGGCGATCGGATTTATGTGTTTATGTTCCCTCAATTTTACGATCTACCAAAGTAAATTACTAAGAAAACGTATGTTTGTTTGATGTAGAAAAAAGGTTCGGAATTGATAACTATAAAAAAACAGTATGTATTCTGGAGGTCAATTCTAGTTCACTTCCCCTTCCAACCCATTATCAATAAGGAAAGTGTAGTGTATGCATAAATATACATGCCGGAGAGAGGGGCGTCAGTCGATGTCAGATCTTTGGACCGGCTTTTTCTTTCTACAATAGGGTCCAAAGGTCCATTTTCTATCTATTGTAGATTTCTAGAAGAAGCGGATCCTTCGTTATTTTTTCACGCAATTTCAAATATAAATAATTTACAGTTACTAGTTACTAAATATTTACAGATTCTTATAAAAGAAATAAGAAAAATAAGTCATATTTTTTTCTTTTTCTCGAAGTCGTCGCTTTGCATGTTTGATCAAACAGCAATAGACATCAAAGCCGTCGCCGACTTCCGCAGGAAACTTAGTGTTGGATACACTCATGTACCGAGCTGTGATATGACAGCTAATAAAATTAATTTTGTAAATATTTTTATAACACCAACTTCCTTATTTAAATTCTAATTGTAGTCAATATCAATTATTATGTATTTTTATAAATATAGCATCAATGGTAACAATATACAGTCCAACCTGGATAAGCGAGGATCGAGGATTTTTCTCGCTTATAGAACTTTATCTTTGACCGTGTTTCTCGCTTTTATGGATCTTGTCCGTATAATGACTCTCTATTATAGAGATTTCTCACTTGACAAGCTCTGACTTATCCAGGTTTATTATAATTTGTTACATTATATATACATGTACCAATGTGTTTTTCGATTTCCGATTTACATATGTACATTTATCCGACGTTCTTACGGTGAAGGAAAACATCGTGATGCAACCTGCACTTATCTGAGAAGAAATTCAAAGATATGTGTAAAATCAACCAACCCTTGGCCAGCTTGGTTGACTATGGCCTAAACATCCTTAACTTAGTGTAGGCTCAGAGCCCTCGGTGGGGACGTATAGTAAGCTGATGATGATGATGTATACATATTTGAAATGTAACCTATGCTTATTTGCAACTTCTTAACTTTTACGTTTCACTTGAACTTAAGTTACGCTGAAGCATAAAAGTGTTAAGAAAGAAAGACTTAAGAGTTCCAAGAAAATCGTTCCTAAGTTATTAGATTACAGGAATTTCGATTCGTCTAGTTCGGATTACGAGGCGAGGAAAAGAAAGATTTAATTTGGCGCGACATAAAAGCAGCAATCAAATAGCGTTGGCAAGGAGTGCACTTTGAAATTTTATTTCAAATTGCAAAAGCAAAAATTTGCACTCCTCTCTACAACTGAGAAAGTTTTGATCATGAAAATTGCTCATATTTCTTATAATATTGTAAAATCAAGTTTGCAAAGATTATTAATTTAAGCGTGGTTGAATATGTCGTAGTCACCCCTAACTTAGGGTAGACTCGGAGCCCCTCGGTGGGGATATATAGCGAGCTGATGATGATTAATTTAAAAAAAATGCGCTACGATTTTCGGCAGATCTAAAAACAAATCTTACTAATATTATGAATGCAAATGTTTATAGGGATTTAGGGGTAGATGGATGGATGGATGTTTGTTGGAAGATATCTTCAGAATGGCAGAACGGATCTTGATGAAATTTTTCACAGCTGTAGAACATAGTTTGAAAGAACACATAGGATACATTTTTTTCCGCGCAGACGGAGGCGGCGAGCGACAGCTATTATAAAAATATTTTTTTAATACTGCTATTATCCAGGAACTTCACACAATACAATGTAATCAACATCAAAAGATCCTGTTGATCACCAAAGTTCATTGAACTGTTATAAAGATGTTCATTTCGTTTAACATGTTCACAAGGTTAAGAACATTACCGTCTCACTCGAGTAAGCAGTTAAGTGAACCGCAACAATTAATATAAATGAATTGCGACGCTCGTGCACGTTTAAGAAATTTATAACTTTATTGTAATCAACACGTTACAATAATAATTTATCTAACTCTCTTTAACTATTAATAGTTGAAATGAACAAATAATTTAAACTGATATATAAACACGGCTAAACACTCACGTATATTCGTCCGGTGGCGGCACCGACTAGTTTTGAGCCCATCGGGGCCCTTCAGCAGCATGAGTGGTACTGGTATTATTTCGCGGACGCGGCCCGTCGCTCACTGACGAACATAGGTGAGTGTTAAGCCGAGTTTATATATCAGTTTAGTATAATGTCTCACGAAAGTTTGAATAATTTAACAAATAATTAGCTTATTATATTATCCTACAAAACAATTGAAAGTTTTGAGTGCATTGGTATAATAATTTTATATCTAAGTTTAGGCCTAAGTCGTAAGTGTACGTAGACGGAAATGCGGAGAAAGTAGGGTTGTGCAAATATTCGAAACTTACGAAGTATTCCTTAAATATTAATATTCGATTGGAAGCTGCAATCGAATATTCCGAATTATTATAAAATTCGAACACCCGTAGACGTAGATCTTGTTCATAGGCGTAAAACTAATCGTAGAGGTTGTCGTAGACATATTCCTGGATGTAGCCGTAGTTGTAGACATGTAGGGGTAGTGATCGACAGTCTGTAATAAAATCTGCAGCCATATTCCTATTGCAACAGAATTCACTATTAAAGCAGTAAATCATTTTCGGTAAAACGATAGATGTGGGCAATGCGGTAAAACTGTTGCTATGCGTGTTGCCGCAAAACCCTACTTGTGGATATTTTGCTGCATTTTTTTGCATGGTTTATCATCGTAAATATTCAACAAAATAATTCAAATTCAATTTCATTTGACCATCTGTAACATAAAAAGCTGAATTGATTTAGACTAATTAATTATGATTTTTTCCGCTCTGAGTAATAGAAGCAAACATTATATAATATAAATAATATAATTATGTAACAGTAGCCGGCGCCTGCGACTTGTTCGCGCGGTATATTAAGAACATATTAAGTAGCCTATGAGTTCTTCCAGACTATGTTCTACATCCCTACCAAATTTCATTAAAATCCGTCCAACTGTTCCGGGGATACCCCGGAACAGTTGGACGGATCAAGGGGATCAAGCAAACATCCATCCATTTTTTAATATTAGTCAGAAGTAAGGTAATATATAAATAATGTTTTTAATGGAATTAGATAAGTACTATGGCGTACTATTTCCATGTCTCAGGGGAAACCACAATCGGCTTACGTAATCCAGTATTCATCGGACCATGATTCTTCGTTGGACATGAAAAATGTACGCAGCAGGACAGTGATATATTGAGATTGAGAGAGTTAATGTCCCCTCATGAAAAGCGTTCAATGAACTATGAAATCTAAATATTCTTTTACTCGAATCCTTTTAATATATGATTACCTTTCGGGTTTGCTTTTTATGGCATTAATTTATTTAGTAATTAATAAAATTGGAAGTGGATATATCAATCTATTTATTAATTGTCACTGCGTTTTTTTTTATGTAAAAAAAGAAATAATTTTGTATATTTATAACTTCTCAATCTATCTAAAGAAGCTCTCGTCGCCTTCTTTATTACGAGTAGACAATAAACAGATTTAGATGACTGTATTCATTTGTTAATAAATTAATAATTATATATATCTCAGTCAAAAACTTATCATGTCTGCATCTAACAGATATTAAATTTTCTCAGACGAAAGGATAAGGGCTTCACAATTGTAAAGTTAAACAATAACGCCCACATGATGTCTGCTGGAAAAAGTGCAGCCGACTTGCTCTTATGAAAATGCGATTTTCCTCTGTGATATATTTGAACTACATAACTGTCTCATTTTTTTCCAACCTTGTAATGGTTTTTTTTAATATCTTAATTTGTAGCTTAAAATTGTACTAAGAAATAACAAATTAAAATTTATTCTTATGCCGAATTCCAAATAAATTAAATAATATTTGACGCTTAAAATAGTATAAGTAAAAACTTTTGTGCGTAAAAATTTTCACAGTTAATTCCGTACATAATTTAATGAGTATTTCTAATTTAAATGTTCACGTCATTCAAGAAACGAGTTTAAGGTTAAGTTATTTTAGTCTCATTAGAATTAATTAACGCTTTACTGATTGTAGACTAAACATTGAGCTTTAAATAGAAAATCTGAGCGCCTGGCGAAATAAATCGGCAAACATAAAATTAAACGTTATTGCGTAATAAAAAGCGTCGTTGAAAGAATACTCTTTTACACAAATATACCGTAGTATTTATTAATATTCCACGTTCATTAAAGCACACAGGCTCATTTGCTGTTTGCAATAAGTATTTTTTTTACTTTTTATTACCATTCCTATTGGTATGTAGATAATTCTTTATTACTACACGCTTTTGCTTCGTCATGTCAACCTCAACTGAACTGATGGATTACAATACTAAGCGAGAAAATGTGGCTTCTATTTACAAAGCGATTTTTCTAGCAAACTTGAGTTTCCATTGTGTTAACAATTGTTTAAAAACATATTGTAATTTTTTTCAAAGAGAACACTGCGTTATTCTCATGATGACAATGTTTTTGTAAAGATTTTAATGCAACGAAAATTCATCAGAGAAACTCATCGTTAGTGATTTCTTATTACACATTATTATTTAGAATCATTTGGCGCGAATGACGTGCTTTCGTTACAAAGTCCTGTGTCACAATGATTAGTGAGGGGACATAAACGTCGATATTTTAGTAAGGCTAGTCTTGCGTCAATGCACTGGCACATTTCAGGATTTTCTTCCTAATACTATCGAGCTATTTAATATTAATTCATAATAAATTTTAAAAAGCTGAGGGCGATTGCTCAGAGTTCAAGCACTTGACTTGTAATCTGCAGGTCCTGGGTTCGAATCCCGCCATGTACCAATGTGTTTTTCGATTTTTGATTTACATATGTATTATACATTTATCCGACATCCTTACTGTGAAGGAAAACATTGTGATGAAACCTGCACATATCTGCGAAGAAAGGGGTACTAAGTTACTTACAATATCATTTTGTTTCTGACCTTATAATATTAGGTAAAAACAATTTATTATTCTCAAAGGTAAGGAAAGTTAAACTTTTTCTCATTATTAACAATAGAACATTCTTAAAGAATGTTAATCCTTTTGTATGTCGACAGGTACATTATAAAGTACCTGAGCGCTTACGGAGAAACTTTCTGAGTAATTCACTAAGTTTTACACAAAGGTTAAGAAGATGTAACCAAGAGTGCGACATTTGCATTTCTGTTGAGTATCATTAAGAAGTTACGGGAATTAATCTTTGGAAGTTTTGAACTTCTCTTTTTGTATACAAGTCATCTTTCTAATTTATAAATATGATTAAATCAAATAAAATATCAAAAAAGTCAACGTACTGCATACTTTTATGACTCGAATTTTGGTAACAGGAAGTCACTTTATTATGTGTTATTGTCAATATATGTCGGAGATTTACGAGCGGTTTTTTTATTTAAAAGGTCGATATTACAATCCGATACAGGTTTATTCAGTCAGTGCGCACAACGGCGCGGGCGCTGTCCCTAGACCAAGTCTATCACTTGTCAAACGACCACGCGCGCTACTGACACTACAGGGGCACTGATAGACGTCAATCACACACCATACAAGCGATGCTGCCAATCGAATGAAATAATTAACGTCATAAAATGATATTCACCGACATAAATAAAATCATTGGTTCTTCCTTAGTCTCTGAAACTCAAGATCGGCCGGTCGTTTCCTTAGATTCGTGAAGGTCTAGGGAAGATTTAAAGGTGAGAAAATTTCGAATAATTGTCTAAATAATATGTAGAGCCAATTTGAACTTTTTACTACTTAGTCAATATTATGTTTAATTTTAATTCCGCGCGGACGGAGTCGCGGGCGACAGCTAGTCATCAATATATTTATGTAAGTACATATAAAATGATTCTTCTAGTATTCCAAAATCAAATTACGATTTTCGAAGAAGAGATTTTCGGAATCATTTGATTTGTATTCATCCTTAAAATGACTTAAAAAATTTTATCATGTTTTATTTCTTCTTTTTTAATAAATACCTGTTGTAAATAAGTCTATAATAATATGCTTACTAAATATCTCCGTTTAAAACATATTGTTATCTCTATTTTGTCAAAGATAATGACAGGGATGACGATATGTTTACAGAGAATTTTGTCTCAGAAACCAACAGATTCAACTCTTTATAACTATCACATTTAGTAAATAAAGGAAGCCAAAACAAAAACATTAATTTACTTAAGGCATTACCATGTATAATACAAGCACTACGAGTATGAGTTTCTAGTTAAATTTCATAGTTAAACAAAACTCGTTTGTAAGCTTAACATCGTCCTTAGTTATTTTAGTGTAAATTTCGTTTCAAGAGTGTTGCATCGCTATGAATTTATATACAACGTAACACCAATATAATGCTATTAAAGTTTAAGCCAAGTTCACACTAATACTTGCTCATAAGTTTATTTCTAAGATCATTTTCTAATATTTTATTAAAGTTTTGTGGTTTCCATCGCAGCAATTCTTGTTTATTTTTAATAGTAAATCCTCTAGTCATTTTTAATCTTACTAATATCATAAATGCGAATGCTTGGATGGATGGACTGATGTTTGTTTGAAGGTATCTACAGAAGCGCTGATCGGATCTCACTGAGATTTGACATCTACGTAGAACATTTTCTGGAAGAACACATAGGCTACTAATTAAGTTTGTTTTCATTTTACGCGGATGGAGACGTGGGCGACAACAAGTTCTGTATAAATATGAAAGTTTGTAGGCAGAATAATTTTTCTTTGCTCAATAAATAAATAATCTATCTGTCTACGATAGTCTGCTACGAGATATTGTTATCCTTTATGAGGATAACAGTGAATAATTATTTTTAATTATTTTACCACAATCATTAGTGTTGTCACAAAAACATGTTAATTTTCTAATTTGTTGGTTTTTAAAACCGCTAATCGTTCTCATTATCCTAATTGCTTCCCTGATTAGGTAATAAAATGGCATTTAGGTCGATAAACGTACGTTTTCAAGAAATGCTTGAACAAGAGATTTCAGTAATTCGTGTAAAATTATTGCAGACTTTTTAAAATACAAAGAATACCTTTAAAACAACTTTTTTACTAAAACTATAAACTAGAACTTGAAACTAAACTTAATCAGATTTGTTGAACTAAATAAAGGTACACAGAATCTGTCCCAGTTATAAAAGTCTGACTTCGAAACTAAATTAGTTTTAAATTGTTATATACAGACATTCGTAACGTCAGACACACTACAGAGGATCTAGCACGAATTAAATGAGAAAGTTTTCGTAACTTAATAGAGCAATTGTATATTAACATTTGCGCAACGCCTCTACCGGATGTAATTACAAATAGCATATTGTGTCGATGACATTACGAAGGCGCGTATCATAAACAATCGTGCTAGACTCTCTAATGCGCTACCGCTTTACTGCCTTTCGCATTATTTTTGTAAAACAAAGATGAATTGCTTTTAGACAAGATATGTAAATAAGAATCTATATTTAAATTTATTTTAGTGCTCTTAATTACTTCATAACTATTATAGTTCATGAAATCTGCAATTCAGAGAAGCGATAGCGGAGACCGTCTGGCGGTGGCGTGAGGGTTGCTGCCTTTGATTTATGAAGGCCACCACATTAATATTATTCACTTCATTTGTTATGTCATTAAAATAACTATTTAAAAATGTGCTAAATTTGCGTGTAATTAAAAAAACTTAATTAGTAGCCTAAGTGTTCTTCCAGACTGTGTTCTACATCTATGCTAAATTTCAGCCTAATCCATGCAGCCGTTCTGGAGATATCTTCATACAAACATCCATCCATCTAAACATTCGCATTTATATTTTTTGGATTATGAAATGCCACCGATGACTTTCTTTTAAATAAATATTAGCAGATTTTTTTCGTAAATTTACTAATATTTCTTCTACCATTCCAACTAAACTCTAGGCTTGTGCTAGGATATGGTTTACGAAAATAGTCGAATGGCGGGATTCGAACCCCCGACCTCGTGATCGGAAATCCGTACCCTTAGCTATTAGGCTATTGACGCTTTACTTTGATAAATAAGTTCAAGTAACTTATTCAAGTCTTTTGGACATTACGAAACAGTTTTCAATGAAATAAGGAAGTTGCTAAAAATCTAATAAAATAATATAAACATTAAATTAAAAAAGTTTCCACCACAAAACAAGAAAGCTGCCGTTTTGCATAATTTATTCCATTTATTATCACAATAAAAGGTTCTTGAGAATAATACGCAATTAGTCACGTCGACTTTACTTCATTGTTATGAATTTTCCTTGTCTTTTTTTGCGACAAACATCGCATTTTATTAATTTTATCACATTAGCGTTGTTAACTAGACGTTGTTTTTATGTAGATTATTATTTATTAAAGGTTTCATTCAGTTATATATGTTACTTCATAGTAATATTATAAATGTGAATGTTTGGATGAATTGATGGATGTTTGTTTGAAGGTATCACCAGAACGTCTGAACGGATTTCGATGAATTTTAACATACATATAGAATAAAACCTGGAAGAACACATAGTTTACTAAAACTAAGAAATAAGCTGGAAAGAATACCTTTTTATCCATTTTTAACTTTAATTACTTTTCCTGTAAAAGTACAGGTTAGCAAAACTTTGTTTTAATTTAATTGATTTTTTCATGTGAGTAAGAAAACAGTGAAACGACACTTGTTCTATAGTACGTCACAAAACTTCATGTATTTTATTTTCAATAGTCATAAAATAGAGCACTCGTAACTTACGCACATAAAACTGATTCAAACCAATCGAAACTTGTACACTTTATATAACATTAAAAGAACAGGAAACTATTATAGTGATTTGAAATCAAATACTCTATCGTAATAACGACTTTGTTATTTGGTGACAGGGGTTCAGCACTTGACTTGTAATCTCCAGGTCCTAGGTTCGAATCCTGCACTATACCTGTAGTGTATGCAAAACGTAGTGTTTTTTGTTTCTAGCGTATACGTCATAAGTACATATATGACGGAGAGGGGGGGCGTCAATTGATGTCAGACCTTTGGACCGGTAGTACATGTCGGTACGTGAAAGAGTCAAATATAACGCAACAAATGCTACAATACCAATGTCTTTTTCGATTTTCAATTTACATATGTTAATTTATCCAACATTCCTACAGTGAAGGAAAACATCGTTATGTACATAACTGAGAAGAAGTTCACTAGAATATCGGTGCCCACGATATAGGCATTGCCTAGTGTGAGCATCACTAGATTACACAATAATAAACATAAATGGTAACTAAAGTTTAATTTCTCAGTTATGTGCAATTTTTATGTTATTTATTGTTTCTTGGTTTAATCTTTATTACCTATAATAAAAACTTTTCTTTCTTTCAAATATGTGTGAAGTCGACCCGCAATAAGCCAGCGTGGTGGGCCTGACCTAGTCAAGTCATATAGGGAAGGCTCCGAGTAGTATCGTGTGAGCTAACAAAGAATTATTTTGTTAAACATTACAAGTAAACTTGTTGTCTATTAGTGAATAAGATTTTATGTGAAACAAGTGGGAATGTTATATTTAATACGGTCGGCGTACCAGATTACCGCCCTCCAAATCAGTCTATCTGCCGTCATCTCCGTAGTCAACCCCTTCTTAAATATGTCACCTTTCACGCAATCCGTCCATCTCTTCCTAGGCCTAGTTCTACCGGTGTCCTCCTCCACACTCATACTTAACATCATGCTTGCCATATGCGATTCCTTCCTTCTCATAACATACTAAGTTGCTTAATGAATAAATTACAAAAAGAAAACTCTAATCGTGTAAATGATAAATTCGTTTCATAAATATTTCGCCTTAATATGTTCGTGTAAAGGTTTTTGGTATTTGGCAGTCTTACAAAGTGATGACGTTAAAAATGCACGAGCTGTAGACAAGTCACGTATCAAAGCGTTTGTAGGTGCTTCACTTTTTGTCGGGAGACGAGACGGATCAAAATAAAAGCTCATTTGTGTCGCCTCTAGAGATTGTGCAGTGGGAATTTTTTTACTATGCATTTGTTTTTTTTTGTCGAATGATTTTGAATTTTTAGGATCTTTTTTGTTTTTAGTTTTTAATTAAAGTTAACTAAATCATATTTTCAAACTTTATATCTAAACATGTTTATAAAAGTGGAGTGTCTGTAAAATAAAATGCGTAGTTGACGACGAAAAACTAATAAACATATTATTTATTTAATGATACCTACTTTCCTTGTTTATCATATAATTAAATTAAAAACATTAAATATTTGTAATAATAATATGATTAACCTTTGTTATAAAGAACGTCCCTGAAAATGGTCACGAAATAAATAGAGTGAGTATATTTCATGAAAGATTACACCCATTTATATTTGGGACGAACATATCAGAGATGAATTAGATAATTTGCCGGTCAATTAAGATATGCTCTATAGATAAATTGATTATTATTTTTATTCCTACAGCTGAAACAAAAAAACTATTACGTCTATAAATTTAAGAGATTTTGAGGTGTAACAATTATGCATTTTTACATTTGTAGAGACCGCAGCAATATTATTCGGGCATATGAATGTCTCCGTTCGCTCAGTGCAATACCACGACCACACAGAAGAAAGGCGTGAAGTGGAAGCAATTCCGCGTTTCGTCTGATCAGTGTTCGTGCTGATGTGAAATGGATTATTCCATTTTCATATCCATCACATCATAAATCTTTTTTAATATAACAAAATGACAAGAAGGGGAAGTGAATACGCGTCCCCACTGAGGGGCTTGATGCCTACCTTATGTTTTGGGTGACTAGGCCATAGTCAGCCATGCTGGCCCAGTGTTTGTTGGTTGACTTCACACATATCTTTGAAACTCTTTTCAGATATGTGCAGGTTGCATTACGATGTTTTCTTCAACCGTAAGAACGTCAGATAAATGTATATATCTAAATCGAAAATCACATTGTTACATGGCGAATTCGAAGCCAGGACATGGAGGTTACAAGTCAAGCGTTTAACCCCTGAGCCACCGACGCTCATATATTTATACCGAGTATAATTTTGGTACTCTTATTTTAGATTCTGTGATATGTCAAATAAAGTAAAATAATTAATTTACCTTATTGACTTTAAAACATGAAAGATTAAATAAATACAGTTATGTCAATAATTTTTGTCTAGTAAATAATGTTACAAATAATTTTGTTGTAATAGAGGCATGTTAAATAAACGTAGAATAGTAAATATTTTATTTCATTTAATCCATGTTACATTTACATACATACGTGATATCGCATACATGAATACAAAATATTAATCGTGCAATGAATACTTTACATTAGTATAAATAATTAAATCGGGGATTGGGAGATTTTATAACATAAATTTAGAAAAGTATCGATTCTGAGTTTCTTATTATTTAAGCTATAAACATTCCATGATATTAAAATATATAGACGAACTTAGCTATAAAACACGATGAGTTCAATTCCTATAATTTCAAACGTAACTTTTAATAGTATTTGTGTAATAGTAAGCACCCAATCAAATAAAAAATAGTTACAGCAAAGATAAATTAATAGTATTATAATAAAAATTGATTTATGCCAAAATAAGTAGCATTTTACGACCTTTAAGGCTTGTAGAGTTAATATTAAAAGAAATTCACTCCTCTTCTCGCTCTTTTCTAATTGTTGGAGAGTAAACAGAAAGAGATTTTAAGCTTTTGCCTTTTTTGTTTCGTAAATTTCAAAAACTCTTTAGATAAAAGTATTGAATTTAAAAGAAAAATACCTTTTAAAAATAAACCGTTCCTGTGATGCGCAAAGAGAAAGAAATTATCAAAATTTACAACGTTATAAAAGCGATAAATGTGTCAGGTTAATTTCCAAAGTTCATTTCGAGGTACTTTTTCAAGTCAATTTTATCGTTTCCTTATTGCAGGGACCGTGTACCGTTTTATTTATATTGTCCGCTTTTTTGTAAAGGTTTTTTTAAATACAACAAATCTTATCAAACAATTCGATTTTTTACCTTCATTCTACATTCAAATTGGGCAAAATAAGTAACGTTTTTAGTAATAGAAACCCGGATGTTTACGTTTGAATGTACCTCAAGTCTGTAGTTAAAAGGAGTACGCAGAGATTATAAATTTTCATTTGGCCCGATCTCGGCACACTATTGCTTCTTAATCCATATCTATATGCACGCTCGTCGTTTATTTTTTGTTATATTATAAGGTGGCAAACGAGTGAACGGCCACCTGAAATCGCCAAAATAGCGAAAAGACCGCTGCCCTTAGACATACGCAATTGCAGATACGCCTTTAATCGACGGACAAGGGAATGCAAAGAAAATTATTCCGTTCCTATTCATCAAATTAACATGTCTACTACAAATATACTCTTTACATTGCTTTTACATTACTTCAAAAATAAAGTTTCGGTAAACATACTGACGTCAAAGTGTTAATAAGAAACATCCCTTAGGAAGATTCGATACAGTTTATGCAACCCCCGACATGAACCCTCATACTTAGGAATTTAAGTCAGCAAACATCTGTGGTGCGATCCCTTATGGTTGACTTCACACCCTTCACTGAATATATTTCGATACGAAAATATATCGTGCCATGGAATAAGTTTCATCAAATAAAAATCAACGTATATTTTTATCTACTTTGATATCCCAAAGCCAACTACACACATCCAATTTTAACTAAACAGTTTGACCGTTTATTTAGTGTGTAATATTAACGGAATAGTTCAAGTAACAGATAAAATATTTCACGTCTGTAGCAGGCCTAAATAGATCAAATTGTGATGATTTTTCGTCTGTTCTCAAGACTGGAGCTACGGGGAGTAAAAATAAACGAATAAATGTATTTTTGTTACATTAGAACTCTAGACGATATTTTTTATAATATTACTAGCTGTGGCCCGCGACTACTGCCGCCCGGAAAAAAAAACTTAATAAGTTGCCTATGTGTTGTTCCAAACTGTGTTCTACATCTATGTCAAATAACAGTGAAATCCATGGAGCCGTTCCCGAGATATCTCCAAACAAACATCCTTCCATCTAAACTTATTTATAATATAAGTAAGAAGTAAAATAAGATTAATTCCAGTTCTCAAGACCAATATTTTGATTAACAAATCATATTAATTGCTTTTTAAGTAAAAGAAGATGCTCAAAAAGAAATCAAGTAGCGTTAAATTGAATTTGAATGAAGTTAACGCAAATCGTAAATCATCGCTTCAGACGGCCGGAGCTACTAGTTTAAAGAGAAACTGTAAAATGAATGATCTATACCTAAACGTATTATTTAATCCTTAGAGCAAACACGAACTTCGGGACTAGATAATATGCATTCGCTTCGAAGCGATTCTATAACGAACTGCAAAAATGTATAGAACTGACAGTAACTTTCGATAAGTCACGTGATTGTCGCGCGTCAGCTCCCTACAATTTTGAAGTTAGCAATGGAATCGTTTCGACGCGATTGCACTTTGTCTACCCATCCAGATTAACTTAAGTAACGTTTTATTTGTCCATCTGTTTAATAGAAATAAAATACAGGAAATAACCAAAACTATGTTATTAAGACCAAATTAAAAATTCATTTGAGAAGTAATATGCATTTAAATTATTAATTTGTGCATTACTAACATTTCAACAAAATATCTTCTTAAATATTATTTTTAATTTGGAAATTCAAAACCTACTAATAATATGAATGTTTATATGGATGAATTAGAAATTGTTTTCAGGACGACTGTATAGATTTCGCTGAATTTTGGTATAGGTAGACGGTATACATATATTTTGTTAAAATATTATTGGCTTACGTGATATCACAAGATGGCGAAAGTTCATACATTTTCATAATTATATTGGTATATTTCTAGCTTTCTTCTATCAGTAATATTTCCTATACTATCTGAAGTTCTATTAAAGTAGAATCAGCCCAATCTTTATGTAACGTTCTATTTCTCGACAAAACGTTTGTCTTGGCTTTCATTTGGAATCTATTAGAGAAGCTATTTGCTGCGAGAAAATATAAAACGTACTCGTAAACTTTACAGGGAACAATCGGAGATGTGGCTTAATTAAACACATTGTTTTATGAGAATTATTAACCTTGCTATGACAACTTTGACGTTGATTATGTTTTTTTTAAGTTTCTGTATTTGTTTTAAGGACTACCACATCTTTTCTATCTAAAAAGCAACTTCTAATGTTCTCTCTCTACTTTCTCTTTTACTTATTATATGCTCCATTCTCTGTTCCTCATAGAGCGTCTCATAGAGCGTCGGTGGCTCAGTGGTCAAGCACTTGACTTGCAGTCTGCAGGTCCTGAGTTCGAATCCCGCCATGTACCAATGTGTTTTTCGATTTCCGATTTAAATATGTACATTTATCCGACGTTCTTACAGTGAAGGAAAACATCGTGAAGCTGCACATATCTTAGAAGAAATTCAAAGATATGTGTGAAGTCAACCAACCCGCACTTGGCCAGCGTGTTCGACTAAGGCCTAATCACCCTTATCTTGGGATAGGCTCCAAGCCCCTCAGTGGGGACGTATAGTGAGCTGATGATGATGATGATGATTCTCTGTTCTTCCGTTTTTTTCCTCCTATTAATGATATTGATATTGTATTACATATCCTAAGGTGTCTGGTTTCTGAGGGCCTAGTACGAATATTTGCGACACGCGCCTTCGTAACGTCATCGTCTAAATATGTCTTTTGTGTGAGATTTGTTGATGTAATTTACACTTTTTTGACGAAGCTATTCGAAAAGATTTTACTATATTTTGCACGTAAATTAGTCCTTAGTCTTCTACTTTCGTAAATTAATAAAATTTAATTAATTACTTTTTAAAATACTTATTAAACTATGCTTAAACCATATAAAGATAGTAATTTAAAATAACTCTTGCCTTTTCAGAAAATAGAGTTCATTAAATCTGTTTTATTTGATGATTAAAGATATTTTAATATAATATCTTTTACGTTAATGAACACTTTGATTTAAGAATCCTTACAATAAAGTAATTTGTTATTACGAAGCTTAATCTATGATAGTATAATTACTCTTATAATAGCTTTTGTTCGACCTATTTCAAAGTCAGATTGAAGACAATCTGTATTTATATAGATAATGGACTTTGAAAACTTCGGGGATCAATTGACGTCAAATCAAATCGTACGCTGATTACTTGTAGTGGGATAAACTTAACACGTTCAATGCCAACTACTGGCCCAATGAATCAATTAGTATTTAAAAAAGGCTGGCATTTAAAGTGTTAACTGGCACGGCGAGATGAGTTTTGTGATAGAACATCCATTAGTTCTGTCAGAATATATATATATAATCTACGAAGACACAGAATATGTCACATAAGAAATGATAAGGTCAAAAAAGAATACTTAGCGTGATGAGAAAGGTGCTGCTATCGCTGTATGATGTGAGAGTAGGTAAAACCTGCATGGACATAGAAAATTTTACTACTGCGCTACTGCGGAGGGCGCTAGTAAGCTATAAAGAAAGAAAGAAAGAAAGAAAAGTTTTTATTATTATAGGTAACAGATTAAACCAAGAAACAATAACTAACATAATAAAATTGCACATAACTAAGAAATTAAATTAGACCTAAGTTACCATTTATGGTTAATTTGGATAATTTAGTGATGCCCACACTAGGCAATGCCTGTATCGTGGGCACCGATATTCAGATACGTATATAATATTCAGTCCACAAAATTACAAAACCCACACTCACGACATTTTAGCATTTAACAATTCAGTTACTCCGGTATACATATAATAAAAACAAAATTTAAGTTAATGAAAAGAAGAAAAACTTAAGTTAAATATATAATATAAATGTGTATGTACGGCTATATAAATTGATAAGAGATAAATATGTTAAAGGATCTAGGATTGTATCTTCAAAAGATTCTCAGTATCATTATAATTTAAAGTTAGCAGCCACTTCAGTAAGGTAGATTTGGCTTGTGGTAGGGATTTTTCTAACAAGTCGCAGCGTTTAACTACAGAGTTATAAATATGAAATTGAATAAAGGAGCCCGTGCGTTGTGCGAAGTAGGATTTAACTGATGGCATAGGTAAGAGGTAGACTCTGCGAGACAACCTATTTTTGTGTTCAGCGGATCCAAGTAAACTTTTATGAACCATCATCACAGTTTTGTACAAGTATAATTGCCTTACGGTAAGAGTGTCAGAATCTCTGTATAGATCTTTGGTGGGGTACCGAAAAGGTTTTCGCTGCATAACTTTTAAGACGGAACGTTGAGCTCTTTCAATTCGGATCATATTGGTAGCACTCGCAGAACCCCAGCAAGTTATGCAATATGTCAGAAGAGTTTGGCACAACGCAGAGTATATGCTTTTTAAAATATCTAAACTGCTTACATCTCGTAGTTTTCTCATGATACCAATAACTCTTCGGACTCGAGAGGAAAGCGATTCAATGTGGTCTTTAAAAGTTAATTTTTCGTCTATGAGGACTCCCAAATATTTTACTACACTTGATCTACTCAGGGATTCGCAGTCGCAGGCAATGGTGTTACAAAGTGAATGATGTAATTTAATAACAGTACTTTTATCGGGTGCAGAAGCTGCTGTTTTGTGGAAGCAAACATAGTTGGTCTTTTTTACATTAGGGGTCAAGAGATTATTTTGGAGCCAGGCACTAACTCGAGACATACCAAGCTGAGAATTTCGCAGTGCTTCCTGCCAATTCAAACCATCAAATATAATTGCAGTATCGTCCGCATAACATATGATATCTGCATTACCTATTGATATGTCATGGATGTCATTAATGTAAATGGTGAACAGCGTAGGACCCAGAATACTGCCCTGCGGGACTCCAAAAGTAACGGTCTGTGAGCTACTCATGACTTGGCCGATCCTAACACATTGCATACGATCTGAAACGTAGCTCCTGAACCAGTCAAGGGCAATACCTCTAACACCAATGTTAAATAGTTTTTGTAAGAGGATAGGAGCAGACACGGTATCAAAAGCCTTGGCCAAGTCTAAAAAGACAGCAACACAACATTTTTTGTCATCAAGTTTTGAAGAAACGCTTGAAATTAGAAGGGAGACTGCATCTTCAGTACTCCTACCCCTTTGAAAACCAAATTGTCTCGGAGCAATAATATTTTGGGATCTCAGATAATTGGTCAAACGGTTATTAACAAGCTTTTCAAGCAATTTTGAAAAAGAACTTAGCAAGGAGATTGGCCTGTAATTTTCAATCTGCTTCTTTGGACCACATTTATAAACAGGTATTACAGCAGCAAGTTTCCAAAGAGAAGGGAAGATTCCACTTGTCATGCTCAAATTAAGAATATATGTTAAAGGAACCAAAATAGCGTCCTTAACGTGTTTGATCAATAGGTTTGACCAACCATCAATGCCTGTAGCTTTACCACTTTGGAGAGTCATGATTAATGAGTTCACTTCATCGCAATCTGTAGGATACATGTAAAATGAATTAGGTGGTGTAGTTTTCGCTTTGACTTTTTTAGCAAGGTCCATTTCCGTCATACTGATATCTGTTAAAATCTTATTTGCTAGACGTTGACCAAGGGTGGAGAAGTAATCATTGTAAAGGTCGAGGCGCGTCTATCATAATTTAGTTTGACTTATGCCCACCGAATCATATATCCTTGTCGGTCTATACGGTCCGACAGGATCTTGTGACATAGGGGAGCCTAACGACCTATTGCATATTAGTTTCACTTATCGCGTGTCGGTTAAGTTTGTCGTATACATGTAATAAAAATTTATGTTTTTAGTAAATTTACGTATCACATTTTTTTCTCTGCAATCAGACTTCATTTGTGTCGACTGAATTTCAAGTACGTGAGTTGAAGCAGCAAGTGCTCATTGAAATTCTTAACCGCGAGTTCTCAAAGAAACTAAAAGTTTTATGAAAATATTAATATAAAATACTTGTTACTTTAAGTTGTGAAAGCGGTTCTGCTGTACTACATTTTATAATTCAATATACGTTGTGTTATTTTATTGTAAAACTTGCTGTCGCTCGCGACTCCGTCCGCGCGTAATTAAAAAAAATAATCAGTAGCCTATGTGTTCTTCCAGACTGTGTTTTACATATATGCCAAATTTCATTAGGATCCGTTCAGTTGTTCTACCTTCAAACAAACATCCATCCATCCAAACATTTGCATTTATAATTTTAGTAACTTCCTATCGATACGAAATATCTATTAATGAATAATAAACTAAGGACAAAACAAATGTAAAAGAATAAAAAATATATATAAATAAATAGCTGTCGATCGCGACACCGTCGGCGTTTTTTTCCAGACTATGTTCTACATCCTTGCCAAATTTCAGCATGATCCGAATGTTTAGATGGATGGATGTTTGTTAGAAGATATTTCCACAACGCTAAAATATGCTAGTATATCTAATATTTCTATCTCTAATGTTGCTGTAGCGTGGCGTCTCGTACTGACTTTAGTGTTAGACGTGAGTGTTAGTCGTAGATTAATTAGTATAATGTTGTGTTTTTTTTAGCACAAGCATTATAAACAAGTGGTATAAACAAATAGATAGTAGTCGATTCACAAACCTAGGACCTACTGAATATGCATATCGAATTTCATAAAAATCGGTCAATCCGTTTCGGAGGAGTATAGTAACATTGTGACAGGAGAATTTTATATATGAGATTTGTAGCAATATGAAAAGTTATTATGTTACTTATTATAACAAATCCCGAACACTCAATCAAATAACCCTTCGTCTAAGCGCCAACAATCGATAACACCTAGAAAGAACGTGACTAGAATACTGATATTCAGACCGAAATGTTATCACAGATGCGTGTGTAAGCGACATCTTCTGACCAATACTGCAAGCTACTGCATACCATTAGGGTTGTCGAGATTTCATACACATAGACCCGAAAACAAGCTGTCAAAAAAAAGTCTAAACGACCGGTTACTTGTGTCGACAATATCCTTTGACATGTTTCACATTACGCTCTTTTAAGCTAAAGAAATCGATGACAAACACATATGAATATGCGCCATGCTAGTCGAAGTATCTGAGTGAATTAGAAAATAACAGCCCTATAAACAATACAGTCTTGTCGTTAACATTTTATTAGTTAGTAAATTTCTATTTGTAATTAGGTGCACTGGATGCGGGCGGCACAGGACTGGGCATTGTGGCAATCGCTGGGAGAGGCCTACGTTCAGCAGTGGACGATTTAGCGCTGAATATGATGATACGATTAATTAAGTTCTTTACAATAGAACGACTTCCATCTAGTTTAAAAAAAAATAATATCAAATAATACCGAGAACATAGAAGAAATTGCTGACTTTCATTTAACTTACTATATTTGGAAGTACGTAAAATTTATTTATTTTATTAGAAGAAATAGACTGTGAGACTCGTCGTCACAACAAACTTTACCAAACTATAATAAGTTTACGTCACAAAGTAATAACGATCCTAACAAAAATAGTGTATTAAATTATTAAAGCTTTAGTAACACAATTTTTATGAATTAACTAGCTGTCGCCCCCGACTCCGTCCGCGTGTACTAGCTAGTTAGTGACTAAATGGAACTAGTTTTGTCGCTACAAAAATACGCTATTTTTCAAACTGTAACCTTTATGGTATAAAATAAATTTAAATAAGAAAGACAACTTAGTTTAATAAGAGATTTGGGATCGATTTTTAATATTATTTAGTTTTATTTTTAGTTTTGTTTAGTTTTTGTAAATAGTTTATTTAATATATTATAGTATAAATTATTTCGTCTGTTTTGTAGGGGCTAGTTATTTAATATGGATATCAATTATATTAAGTAATTTATTAATGTTTATTAAGTTATTTTTTCAAGAATACTAGTTGCTTTAGATTTTCTAATCATCAATTAACTTATATAACAAATAAAAAAGTACAAAAATAAATCGTTGAGGAGTGAAATTCATTTATAACGCGAAAAGCTTTCTCTTTTCTTTATGAAGTCACGTATTGCTTTCGACTTGAGAAATCAACCAATTTTTCCTTTACCTTTTTCCGTTATTTCCGATGTGATTGATGACATACCCAACGCTGGATGGTCCATACAAAGAAATAAAACTATGAACAGATGCCCTTTATAACTTACTATAGAGTTTACTTGAACAGAATTTACTTTCAAAGCTGTAGAGTCCAGCCGAGGGACAGAAGGTTGTGGTCCAAAATGTAGGAGATCTTTGTCAAATTGGCATACAGATAAAAAATTGTATTATATTATAATATTAGTAATATTGTAAATACGAATGTTTAGATGGAAGAATGTTTGATTGAAGGTATCTCCGGAACGTCTAAATGGATAAATAGGTTACTTATTAAGTTTCTTTTTAAGTTAATAAAGCGTTTAAAATTTATGTTTGTATAATTGTTGTTCTAATAAAACTTATTATTATCTTATATAATTCTTCTGTGAGTGTGTATGTCACTGAACTTCTTTCAAACGACTGGACCGATTTTGATGAAATTTTTTGTGTGTGTTCAAGGGGATCTGGGAATGGTTTAGATTCACAATTTTCATCAAATATTAACTTCATATTAATTTATTCAAATTTAACAAGTGTAGACAGGACAACGTCTGTCGGGTCCACTAGTTTTATTATAAAGAGTTTAAAATAGAAATTTCTAAAGCTAAACAAATTGATAAATTTTGAAATATAAGGTAATCGATTTTTCTTTTTCCTAGAGGTATTGTGGTATTGAGATAAAGTCATTGATTCTTCTTGTTTTATAAAACCTTACAAAGGTTTATTACAACTTATTAAATAATTTATTCTTACTTTATTTAGAGTTAAATAATATTGGAACTAACAGACAATTCTTTCAAGATGTTAATATCTTGTAAGCCAAACCATTTTAATAAACACTAATTAAAATGACCAACCTTTTTTAAGAGCTATCACTTTTTTTGTAGCGGAAGTGGCTACGTAATTAGACTCCATTTTATATTCTGTTTTTTTTTTCATTCATCCATTACTCGTAGTACACTGGTAATAAGTTTACTAATCTACAAAGCTATATATTTTATCTTTAGAAATTACTAAACTATTTAAATTTAATTTTCTTATTGTATATGTTGATATTCTAATTTCCTTTCTAGAAACTTGTGTTGTTAGCCAACAAGTTTCTATAAAGGTTGTTAGTAAGCGGAAAGGACCACCAATTTGCATATATATTAGGTGTTGTTAAAGCTATCAAACAACTTTATTCCTATACAGATAAGGAATGTTGCAATTTATTCTAAAAAAATTGCAACAATGTTTTATAAAATTCACAAAACATGACACCTCTTTCGTTCTTTATGAAGAAAACAGAAATAACAATAAAGTTACCGACAGACTTAGAGTTTTGTAATGAATAAGAATTTTATTGTGACCTCTGTATACTAAACGACTGAACCGATTTTGATGAAAGAGTAGTCATTCGAACCTTCTTCCGTGGATGCGTTCTTCTTCAATGGGTTTTGTTTTTTTTTATTTAAATTAAGTTATTGTACATATGAAAACGCACAATTAGAATAATTTTAAACTGGAAATCCTATCGTATACCCTATTCAAAGTTATAGTAAAGGGCATGTGACCTATATTTTAAAGAGGAACAATTTGATTGTTTGTTTATTAACATTGTAAAGACTTGCAAACTATTAAACCGATTTGAAAAATTCCTTTAAAAAAGCCACACTATCTACGGGCGTTATGGGCTATAGTTAATACGAGATTTTATTTCCTATCGTCTGAACTTGTGCAACTACTGTAATAAAGTCAGTAATAATTCATCGACTCCATTATATACATAGTAGCTGTCGCCCGCGACTCCGTCCGCGCGGGATTAAAAATAGTTGGCCGATAATCAGACCTACTTAATATGCTCACGAAATTTCATGAGAATCAGTCAAGCCGTTTCGGAGGAATATGGGAACGAAAATTGTGATACGAGAATTTTATATATAAGATTATATACAACTAAATATATAATCAGGAACTAAGCTACAAGCAGTTGATCTTGATTGATAGATTGGTTACGCTCAAATAGCTTAGATCTGACAGTTAATTTACAAGTCAAATGTATACTTGCATTAATTATGATTTCTAATCTCTTCTAATTTGTTTGTGTACTATTTATACAAGATAACAGGAAACAGACGTTTAAACTTCTAAAAGCATTTAATTACGAGTTTAAACTGTCTCACTGAGTCTATAATGAAAATATCGTTATTGTTGACGATAGACTTTTAAAGCCTTCTCAAAATATTTTGTAATTAAACTTAACTAAATTGTAGCACTGTATTTTCTTTGTATTAATGTTTATTATGTTATATTCTACATCATTTCAATAACTACTATTTGTTATCTGTAAACTACTAACTTATACCAAGGTAGATGTAAATATAGTTGGTAGTTTTTGGAATATTAAAAATAAAGTGAATTTGGAGGGTGGTCGGCTCTGGGCAGTCGAATGTCGTCCGTCGAACGTACAGTGCGCACCCATATTGAAAATTCTGTGTTTCATTTTGCTGCATCGCCGCCAACCTTTACAGTTATTTTTTTAAATTGTTTATGGCGATGGAGATCTAAGAGACCATCTCTGGCTAAGAGGGACTGAATATATAATTTTTAAGATGAAACAATTTGTTTGATTCGTAAAAAAACACTAGTACAAAGCGTCTATTCTTTAAAAATACAGATATTAATATAATATTTTTGTGCAAATATTTCGGTGATAATAACAATGATAATGTAAAATCAGGACTCGGCTATGTACAGATTGTAAATGGAGTTATATAACTTTGTGTACCTTGTGGGTATTATTATAAGATTCTTCGTCACTTTATAAAATGACTTCGAATATTTATGCTTACTACGGTAGTAATTACACTAGTTGAGTCGAAAGTTTAAAAATGTACTTCCAAGAAGTTTTCATTTAATTTAAAAGTATAATAATTATATGCACATAAGAAATGGCACTTTACAAAGTTGTTAAAGTAATATTCCTTTAGAAACTGCACTTCGTTCCGCGTAATAAGCTCTCAGTTCGTGTTTGTTTTGGCAGTTCAAACAAGCGAGATCGCGCCCTCTCTCTGTTCACTCTAAAACTTACGTAGTTAACTTTTAAACAACTAACCGTGGGTTTCTGAGACCAAAATTTCAGTAAAAACGGCCTATGAGGATTTCATAACCTTCCGACCATACAATCATATCCTCTCGTCTCTTTAAATTGAGGTAGTAAATATATACATTTTTTTCACATACAAATAATTGCATTTGAAAATTTTAGTTTAACTAACATTTCCTTTCACCATCATCATCAGCCTATATTCGTCCACTGCTGGACATAGACATCTCCCGTGGCACGCCACTGAGCACGATCCTCGACCACTCTCATCCAGCTCTTGCCAACTGCCCTGCGAGGATCATCGCTCCACCAAGTCTGAGGACGTCCTACGCTACGTTTGCCGACCCAAAGTCTCAACACGGTGAGATTTTCAAATTTTTGATTTATATTGCATCATTTTAAACAAAGTAAAATACAAAGTTAAATTAAGATATTTAAAAATAAATGCGTTTTCATTTGTCAGCTTTTTAGTACAAAAAATTCACCATAAAATAAATGCTCATACGTACGTAAAAAACTAGGTCTTTGTGAATGCATATAATTTTCACTTATACTTTATCTTGATAAATGAATATAAGAGAATCTTGAAATCTGTGTAACAAATGGTCGGATGAAGTTCGTTTCGCTAACGAGAAAATAACTAATGGAACTATAATCTAATTTTACTTTGCTATAGTGAAGACTCTACTTGATTACGTACTGAATAGTAGTTAAACCAATTTAAAACAACTTTGTTATAAAAAAAAAAACTTCTTCACATTATTTTGTTTTGTATAAGCTGTCAACTTTGTCGCGCGGTTTAAAAAAAACATAAAGTAGCCTATATTTTCTTCCTGAATATGTTCTACATCTATGCCAAATAAAGCAAGGTCTTTGCAGCCGTTCTGGAGGCATAACTAATATCGACCGTCTAAATTTTTACATCTAAACTGATAATATTACTATTAAGATGTTTATTAAATCGACGTCTAATAATAAAGTACAGTCAGCGGCATAAATAATTACATGTATTAAAGATGTACACAAATAATAGAGCTTTGTAAATGTATACACAACTAGTTGCTACTGCAACTCCGTGCGCAGATTATAAAAACAAAAATAATTAGTAGCCTATGTATTCTTCCAAACTATGTTCTACAAATTTCAGCAAGAACCGTAAAGCCATTCTGGATATACTTACTAACAAACATCCATCTAAACATTCGCATTTACAAGAAAGATGCATCTGACTGTACATGATAGTGGAGTATTAGAATTTTAACGTTATCTATATTTAAAATATCTTTAAATTCATTACTAAATCACATTATATTCTTATCATTCTGACCAAAATATACTACTTTAAACCTTGTTTATATTACGTATATAACTGTGAGGATTAGGCCCGTACTTAAATGTCTTTGGCTCAGATCCAAATTGTAAACGGACCGCAAAACATAACTAAATTAAGATAAACTATACAGAAATTAGAAATAGAAGAGGTTACTCTATTTGATTCTATACAGATTTATTTATTACTAGCAGTTGCCCGCGACTTTACTAGCGGAATTAAATAAAAATCTATTAATAAGCCCAGCCTTTGTCACCCGGAGATAGTATAACTTCCCAACAATAAAGATTTTTTCAAGTCGGTTTAACATTTTCTTACCCTATTAAATGCAAACATTGTTAACAATTAAATCTTTCTTCATTGTAATATTAGTACGGACAAATTAATTAAGACTACCACTTTTTAAAGATGTATTCAAGCGTCTGAAATATTTTTGTACAATACAATTGCAGGTATCGCTATAAATATTTAAAATCTGTACACGTACAAAAGTAGAAAAAGAAAAAAGACATAAATGTACCAGACATTACCAACTCACTCGAGACATTAAGAAAAGCTAGACAGCTCGATATGGCTTCAGACTGTTCACTTGTTTAGTTTACATAGAAATATATTGGTCTTGTTCTCTTTCATTTAATTTTATTTTTTAAATTGTAAATTAGCAAACGATATGCCATATCATTTCGTCGAAATAGCGAAGGAACCGCTGGCCATAGACATCTACAATTGCAAATGCGTTGCCTACCTTCAATCGACGAAGAAGGGGACACAGAAAAAGAGAACACTCTCCCTTCCTATGCGTCCTCTACTTGCTTCAAATCGACTATCAAACAGCCTTTACTTATAAGAAATGGGTGGGAAGGGAAAGAACTAAAATTAGGCCTCCGGAACGTAACAATTACTATTATAAATGTCTATATTTTGCAGCCACAGATAAGAAATATGTAATGGACTAATTGAATCGTAGACCACTGAATTCGGTAAGTAAAACGGATACAACCGTTTTTTTTATATTCTAAAAATGCACTGTCACTCATACCTATCACAACATTTATACCCTTTTTTTTATAATATAAGGTAGCAAACGAGCGAGCGGCCACCTGAAATCGCTGAAATAGCGAAGCGTCCGTTGCCCATACGCAATTGCATATGCGTTGCCTACCTTTAATCGACGGAGGAGAGGATGCACGGAAAGAAAATATTTCCATGCATCCTCTCATCCGGAAAGTCAACTTCCACTTCCCATCCTTTTCTTTATAAGGAAAGGATGGGAAGGGAAAGAGGACTAAATTAGGCCTCCGGGACGCACACTCATCAGACGAAACGAGGAATTGCTTCCACTTCACGCCTGTCTTCTGTGTGGTCGTGGTATTTCACCGGGCGGGCCGGGCCGATTCGTGCAAAGATGTTAAAGCGGGCTCTACCACTGTTAAACCCACATATTTTACTACGAGTAAGGCTAAAATTTAATTTAAAAATCTACGAGTATTACTCACTTCAAGGAGGCTGATATAAAGAACCGTAAAAGTGAAATATATCTGGATAGGAGTTTAAAGTGTTGTAAATGGAATAATGTATAATGCACATGTCTCAGATATTACAATTCCAAGTGCCGGCTCGTGGACGACCTATATTCGTGGAGAGGTGACCGCTCAGGTCAATTGCGACAAGCAAGTGCGCAAACCGGGTTAAAGTGTGCAAGATTTTTTTAACAAAAGTACAGACATAAAATCATAAGTGTCCTTCAAACAACCTTTATGGTGGTGCCAATATCTGAAGTTATTTGCCTAGTCGATGCAAAATGGTAACCTTTTTTGTGAGCACATGATATTGATGAGAACTTTTACTCATATTGACTGAGTTATAAAATAGATAGCTATCAAAGCTATTTTAGCAGTCCCGTTCTCATTTTACAAAAGGTAATGATGGATTTTCATGATTCTACAAAGTAAATAATAACAATCAGCTCACTATACGTTCCCAATGAGGGTTTCGAAACCTACCCTAAGGCAATGACTAGACCATAGTCAACCGCACTGGTCCAGCGCGGTAACATTTCACACATATCTTTGAATTTCTTCTCATATATGTGCAGGTTACATTGCTATGTTTTCCTTTACCATAAGTTCATATAATTATGTAAATCGAAAAACACATTGGTACACTGCGGGATTAGAACCCAGGACCTGCAGATTACAATTCAAGTACTTAACCCTTGAGCCACCGACGCTCTTAATAAACCAAGTAAAAAGTAAATAGTAATAAAGCCATTTAAAAAAGGAATACTAGACTTTAAGTATTCTACGGTTTGTAGTGTGGCCTAGATTCTCAACAGGGAGGAAGACTTGAGGATTGTCGGATGTCGGGTCAAGATGTTATTGCTCTAAGCCACAAGGTTTTAGTAATTTTGGCATCCACTTGTGAAAAATTCTTTTGACACCTCAAAACGGGTGTTGTGTTTTTCTTTTATATGCAAGGTTGTAATAATTTTGCAGAATACAACGCTATCTTGCTACTGGCATATTATACGTAAAGAGATTTTTATTTTTTTATTTTTTTAACTTTTAATTTATTTATCACCTTATGCTTGATTGCACACTTTAGTTTTATACTTCTAATAATTAAATGTATTGTTTTTCATTAAGAATGATAAAGTAAATTGTAAGGCAAATCCTTTGCTCCTAAAGTACAATTTTACTAGCAACAGTTACGACTTAGGGGCTTTCAAGAAAAGAGCGTAACCTTAAAGGCCGGCAACGCGTTTGCGGTTCCTCTGGCGTTGCGGATGTCCATGGCCGTTGGTTCAAATAATTTTAGACGATCCGTTGCTCGCTTGCCTACTTCTCCAATAAAAAAATTATACTATTAACTTAGTGTGTAATAAGAAAGTGTGTAGTATTTATCTTCTAAAGAATATAATTTCTTAATATGAAAATATGCCGTTCATTTGATCTATCTGACAGCTATATTAAGCATTAAGTTTAAGAGTAGGGCTTCGTTAAGGGACTAAATAGAACAAGGGTGTAAAGGGTTTATATACAAGGGCCTTATACATGATTCAGTTATTAGATAAATGAATAATTAAAGTTACCTTTGTGTAATTTAAATTAATATGTATTAGGACTGAGGCTACCTTTGGGATTCATACTATTTCTGTCTGAACTAGTTGCTTTTGTGGTAAATTACCAATATACCAATACAAATGTGTAAACCACAAAAAGAGCGTTGTTAGCTCATGAGTTAAGCACTTGACTCTGCAGGTCATGGGTTCGAATCTCACCACGTACTAAAGTATTTTTCGATTTTCGGTCTACATATGTACATTTATCCAACGTTCTTACGGCGAAGGAAAACAGCGTAATGCAATCTGCACATATCAACAAAAGAAAACTCTCACGACCCGTCGCGTCTCGTCTGCCGAAATGGCAAAAAAGTGGATTGCGGAGGTTCCTTTGACCACACACCAAATGGAGGTCAGTGATCTCCGCCTTCTCCTCTAGGTTACAGGCGTGAGTTGTTTTTGCATTTTTTATTATATATATAAAGCTGTGCCCCGCGAATCCGTCGGCGCGAAAAAAAATACATAATTGGTAGCCTACGTGTTCTTCCAGACTATGTTCTATATCTATGCCAAATTTCACCGAGATCCGTTCAATCGTTCTGGAGATACCTTCTGTATTGGCGAAATTAAAATACGTTTCTAATTTTCCATTGAATTATTTGGCAATGTAATCAAAGTCATTAATGTCACAGTAACTAATAAAATAAAATTGATAGAATAAATTCATTATAAAAGCTTTTCTGATTAACATCAATTGTTTGAGAAGGTCGGTAACGTTTTCATTATCTCGCTGAGCGTGCGGCCACTGATTGTATCTCGTGAGGCGTAAAATAGAATGGCTATCAAGAAATAAGCCACGTTTCCACTAATTGCGTTCTAAGAAAATTATATTTAGATCAGTGAAATAACATTAAAGTCGTTAAATTTCCGGTGAAGAAATCTCTTAATGTTGGTTTCTGAGACCAAAATTATCTTTAAGAAGACATAGATAACAATATGTTTTATACAGAGATTATCGTCTTAGAAACCCACGGTTAGTCTTTACCTTCATTAGATTGTCGTTAAAACCGATTTTTAAAATACGATTGTAGTTTTTTTTTCCTAAAAACACTTAATACTCAAAGAGCATCTTTCAACCACATCCGGTTCCGGGATTACGGCCAAGAATTAAAGTTAAAATAATATAATTTGAAGAATCATCATCAACTTGCCGTTATCCCTATTGAGGGTCGGCACATCCGAATCTACCCCCTTCCTACGCATATCCTCTTTCACACCGTCATTCTATACTTTTACCTTTGAACCTACCTTTGAAGAATAAATTATTTAATTGAATAAAACAGTTGACAGTAGTATTACCACGCATGGCACAATTCACCACACTAATGATAAACTCTGTTATCAATAGTGTAGCATTCGTTGCGCTATATTTGGCTCGTTCACGTACCGACACGAGTTGCCGGCTCAAAGGTCTGATATCGGCTGACGTCCCCTCTCTCCGGCTTGTACTTATGGCGTGTACGCTCGAGACAAACAACACTACGTTTATGCATACACTACAAATAGGATGCGTTTTTCTTTTGTTTTCATATATTTTGAAGTCGTTTTTATAATTTCCGAGAGTACAATTTATGTCTAAATCTTAATTGTATTATTAGTATGAATAATAAAAAAAAACCGATGAAAATTCGTACAATTTCTTTTGATCTTACGCATATGTCCCAGAAGGGCTAAGATGATAGTACCTACGTATTTAATTCAGAATGGTTTACTACGCAAGTACGTAGCGAAATATGTGTTTGAAAATAAATATAATTACTACTAAAATAAAGAGTCGATTCACAATAAAAATCTTCGTTAAATTTCTACACACAGTTGGCCGAAACCTAAAAATCGTAATAAAACTTTACACTTTTATGTATTCGTTTACAAATAAAATAAAATATCTATTCGAATATGCGATAGAATTTTTCATATAAAAAAAATTGTGGGAATATTTTTTGAGACTTATATTTGAATATTTCTAATCACAAAACATTTATTAAAATCAGTGCGTTTTACCAACGGGTCCTTAGTCTGTCTTTGAGACGAAACTGAAATGTAATTAAACGCTTGTCCAATACCTTTGGAGCCTTGTAAATTTAATTTGACCCGTTTATAATACATAACTTTAACTAGCAAGAAATTCTATTGTTTCTACAAATTCTAGTTCAATTTATAATAATTCCAAGTAAAATTCAAAAAAAAGTCGTTGCTATTTTGGTTATTCGCCATTCACATGTTTGCTTTTCAATAATCTTACTAATCTTGCTGATATTATTAACTAGCTGTCGACCGCTACTTCGTCGTAAAAAACTTAATAAGTATATGTGTTCTTCCAGACTTCGTTCTACATCTGTAGCAAATTTCATAAAGATCGGATGAGCCGTTCCGAAGGTACCTTCAAACAAACATCTATATATGTATCTGTACATCTAAACTTTCGCATTTGTATAATAATTAAATTAATTAATTATTGTGACCTATATATGTATATTAACGGAGAATACTTAACAAAACTTTTACTACAAGCCGCAACTTGAGACCTGCAGCGCCAAAAAGGGGGCGTTATCCCCCACTTTGGGAAAGACTGGCCTAGAAGAATACATAGGCTACAATTTTTTTTAATTCCGCGCGGACGGAGCCGCGGGCGACAGTAACACTATTGAAACATTATTCCATTGTCATTGTCAATTCATTGTATATTTAATTATTTTATAGAGGGAGGGTGCGTTCACTTTCAGTGGGGTTTCCTTATACGAGAAAAGGGCCAGTTTCAAAAGCAGCTTTACTTGTACACACAAGCGCGGCATAATCTCGTGTCAGCAAATGCTGACTCACCACTAGCCCGAGCTTAGTATTAAGACCCTTATCAAATGTTTTTTTTTATTCTTTTATACGGTAATATTTTCTGCCAGATTTATTTTTAATGTAAATCTTTTTAGAATATCTTGTTATGTCGGGTTATATAATTATAAAATGCGAAACAAAAACATGTGTCATCCCTCTTACTTTCTCTTTGAAAGACAGAGATACGGATATATTTATACGGCAGTTAAAACAAGTGACAATCTAAAACATTTATTCAAATAAATTTTAACGTGTCTTATTATTATAAATTGTTGTAGAATTTATTAACAGTATTGGTTTTATTGTGATAAAATCAATTAATTTCATGGCTAAAGTTGTTTACGCAGTTTTTACAAGTGAATTGTGATGAAAGATGACAAAGTTTATATCGGTCTTTCGCGAAGTCTTGAGCTCTCTTGTGAAAGTTACTTTAAATCCTACGACGAAACCTTGGTGATTTTTCTTCCTTGCTTTCTTACTTTAGGAAAACTTTTAGAAATAGTTGTTATATGACTAGATTTATTATGATATTGATTTAATTTTATAAAATAAACATAAAAAGGTAACATTGAATTTAATACTGTCAATTTTTGGTGCTTTATTTTTTTTAAATAAGCAAACGAGCAAGCAGTCACCTGAAATCGCTGAAATAACGAAGCAACCGTTGGCCATAGACATACGCAATTGTAAATGCATTGCTTACCTTTAATCAACGGAGGCAAGGATACACACAAAGAAAATATTTTCCCTTCCTATGCATACTCTCATCCCGAAAATTCACTTCCACTTCCCGTCCTTTCCTTATTAAAGAGTGGAAAGGGTAAGAGGGTTAATATGCATTAAGAACCAACACCAAAACATCATAAATAATTCAGTATGATTCCTTTCCAGTTTATTATTTGTTCTAGACATAATTTAAATGACAAGATTTTACATCTGCACACATCTAATTCCATACTAAATATCTTATGCAAAGATTCTCCGAAGTAAGCGATACGTCAGTAACATCTGTGGATATAAATATTCGCTAACGGATCCATAATTAATGGAGTTGTTCGCGTATTAAAAGCAAATAAATTATTGCTAGATTTGAATAACATTCGATGGAATAAAAAAAGTGGTTTTAAACAGACGTTATTACCAGCATTTATAGAAGGTGCTTACTAATATGTTTGTTTTTAAAATCATATTATAAAATAAAATAAAACTGTATTACTTATCTTCTAATTCGCTTTCCAAATTTTGTCATTCAAAACATTCTTATTATGAAATAAATAAAATGCTTTTTCATTTTAAACTAGCTGTCACCATCGAGTCTGTTCGCGCAGAATTAAAAAAAATATTAATAGCCTATGTAATCTTCCAGACTAAGTTCTGCATCCATTCCAAATGTCATCGAAATTCGCTGAGCCGTTCTGGAAATACTAACAAACATCCATCCATCTAAACATTCGCGTAATTGTCTTTGATAAAATTATCCAGGATTTTTTTTATTAAACGCGTTATACCAAATTGATTCAGTAAAAGAATATCCAATAGATTTATAACTTCATGTACACTCAATAGCTTATGTTTTATTGTCTTTCCGTTGCATTACCTTTGAAACAAGATCTTAGTCGTAGTTAATATCGGAAATGTCTACTAAAATTGTGTTTTTCGTTTAACTTTTGTTTTTGCGTTGCATCACTATTCTTGGAGTTGCAATGAAAACTTTAATGACATCAAAAGGATGGTCACTGGTAAAGATTGATGGCCTTTTTAAACGATATTTTATTTTTTACTAACTATCACCCGCGACTCCGTCAGCGCGGAATTAAAAAAAAACTACTGGTCGCAGTGTAATGTTATATAGCCTAAAGCCTTCCTCTATAAATGGACTATCTAACGAAAAAAATATTTTTCCAATCAGAACAGTAGTTACTGAGATTAACGCTTTTAAACAAACAACCAAACAAAGTAACAAACACTTCCGCATTATAATATTATTATAGATTATAGATGACAGTATCATGGTGTAGAGGATTTAAAGTTTTGGTCGCAATAAAAGATTGTTTTTTTTTACTATTTATTTAGACAAGCCAACAGCATACTTATAAAATTCTCTCATTTTGGATATGTGTGCCGATTAAGGGTAGGCAAGGGATAAATTCAGCGGTTAGTACTGTATACCAACTTGGGTAAGGATGGATACATAGGTCATACAAACACACATACAAACATTAATGTTAAAACTCACTAGCAGTCGAGAAAGAGATAAAATTCATAAAAAAAACAAACCGTCATCTATTTGAATGCAGATTTATTATTCCTGAAATTGTTTAGAACTTCGAGCTATTTAGAGAATGTGCAGCCATTAGTGGTAAGCGAGGCAACATTTGAGTGTTTTTTACGATGTTTTTTATAGATTCCAAATATATTTCCGTCGTCTGCTTTGATCTCGATGTAAACTTAAATATATTGCTTAATTAATATTAACAAGATACGCGCTCGTTCCTTAAACGTTTCCTTTATTTTTTTTTAACTTGTAACTCGATGTCAGTTGAAATTATTTCCGGTTACAATGAATAAACGTGTAATTTATTTCGAATGTCATTTGTTTTATAAGCATACTTTTTTTTCAAATGTAGTGGACAGACTTTAAATATGAAGATAGTTATAGGGCGAAGACGGATTGAGTAAAAATCGATATGATTAAGAAGGGAGTGGTCACCGAAATTACGAAAAATAGACGTCCGTAATAATAACATTTATTCTACAAATTTGTCAGCACGACTGGTGAAATACCACGACCATACAGAAGATGGGCATGAAGTGGAAGCAAGCGTGCCCGAAGCCTATTGTTAGCTCTCTTCTCCTTCGGAAAGAGGACCAGGATTAGGCGGAATATTGGACGCATAAGAAGGAGAAATATCCTCTTTCTGTTGTCCCCTTCTACGTCGATAAAAGGTAGGCATTATGCAATTTTAGACAGCAGACAGCGGTCGCTTTGCTATTTCGACATATTCAGGGGACCGCATGTTTGTTTGTCACCATAGAACATTTAAAAAAAAAACTTAATTACTGATCTGGAGGTCTAAAGGTGATCATGTCTTATTTCTCTCTTTTTTGATTATTCACATTTACCTTGATGTTAAATTAAATGTTAGGTTACGTGAAATATTATATATCAATCCAGTCCAGCAATTTTTAGTAATATATTACAAATGTGTGAAAGGAAAACATATTTTTCCTATAACCAAAAATGATTCAAACGCTCGCTGAGTTTTTCAAATTGAAATTTAGGAAGGCATTTACGTTCAAGTTCGGATATTGTGTCGATCCATCATATTGTGTAATGCGGTCGGATTGCGGCCTGTCTCAGTATTGAACTAACTGAATATGCGGTTTACACTTAAATCATACAAGAATATGGTCTACGGCTATAAATAGTATTAGTATTAACACTTGAATTTAATTCGGTCAACAAATAGAATGAGGATGAGAGTGGCTTAAGACAGAACACGGAAAAAGAAATAAGACAATGACCTTACGTTTAGAAATGTTAAAAATATCGAGACAAGAATCAAGGAAATGTCATTAAATTGAATAATATCAGTGTCGAAAGTAATGAACGACGTATTTAAGGTACGTGTCCATTGGCCCGCGACGGATGCACCGCACTTACGGCCCGCAACGCATCGACATAGCGCTGGTTTCATCATCCGCACCGCCCGCATCGAAAGATAAAGCAAATCCGTGCGTGCGATGCGTCCGACGCCGGCCAATGGACGTGTCCCTTCAACATACTGAGTGGTGCGACCAGATTCACATTTCTTGGGTAAGGAAAATATTAAAAGTAAGTAATAATTATAGACGTATAAAGTATGAGAGAAAACCTTAAGTAAATATATGGACATTCCTTTGTTTTATATTAAAAGAAACGATGTACTTTTAGACATTATTAATTAGAATGCTTTGGCGCGAATTGCACACTTTCATTACGAAGTCCAGTGTCAGAATAAATACGTCGACACTTTAGTAAGGCTAGTGTTGCGCCGGTACACCGGCACAGAGTCGGATTTTCTTCCTAACAGTGTGCAAGTGAGGTGAAAACAGCTAATACCAGATTACCAGTGTATCCAAATTCAGTGACTAAAAACTTTACCGAATTAAGTAGTACGACAGTCTTAATTACGCATTCCTAAATACATTATACTAACAAATTACAAATTTACATAGGTCTTGTTTATTCTAACACTATTCCTGTTTTACTGTAAATTAAATCTATTTAGGTCTCCTGAATATTTATGTGAGGATTAAAAATCTAGACAATAAATCACAATTTGTGAACCTGATATATTTTGGTTCCTAATGACGGGAATTCATTTTTTTTGTTTGTCCCTTGGCTAATCTAGGTTTTTTTAGGTAATTTCCGAAACAGATAGATCGATTTTAATGTGACTTTTACTGGAAGGTTTATCTGTGCAGAAGTAGCTTTAGCTATTAATTTTATTCCGCGTAGACGAAGTCACAGGTAATCGCTAGTTAGTACATAAAAAGTGCAGATAAATGTTTTTATGTCTGTATTTAAATTATATCAATTAAGGACATAAACATATATCCTAAATTAATTATCTTATAGTGGCCTTACTGTACCTTAATCGATTCCTAATGGAAAGGAAATTAAATTCTTTGACTATAAATATACGTCATGTTGGGACAGACCTGGTCTAGGAAGGCTAAAATAAGAGAACAATGGAAGAATTTGGAAGAGGCCTTTGTCCACATGGGACATACCGATAAAAACTTAAATACTAACTTAACTTAAACTTAAACTGAATAAAGGCTTACGATTATTATATAAGTCATATTGAGCTACCAGATAAGAGATACAAAAATCTTGATTCAATTATAATTTAACAATAACATTTGTCTACAGATTTCTCCACTTGGATAAACGATTACGTAGGCGGTAGCGCCATATTGCAATATTTAATTTACAGATGTCGACTGGAGTTATGCAATCTGCGTAACGAATTTATGAATATATTTCTTTTGTTGACATTTATTATAATGTAAAGGCTAAAAGCAGCTTGGTATTAAAGATATAAGTCCGGATTTTCAAGGATTAGTTATATAAAAAGCGTACATCATTTTTACGTGAATAAGTGTAAGATTAATATTAATTAATTATCAATATAAACTTTAAAAACTAGTCGTTATGAAAAAATTACTGTAACAATTTTTTTTAGACGTTTACATTTATTATTTTTACAACAAAACAAAGAGAACAAAGAGCGAATGACCAAAAATCTCCATATCGTGTTTTAAATCGAGGGCAGCGCCATCTATGTAATTATTGTGATCATTTGCATTTCTCTCCATGCATTTTCTTAAATGTTTTACACCGTCACCAAGTTCGTACCAAAAGCAATGTTTTTAAGTTTAATAATGCTTTAATTTATATTATAGGAAACATATTTTCCGCGTGAGTGCACGTCGTATACTCATTTGTCAATATTTCGAAAATAATCCCGTGAAACGACCGTCTGACGTTCTAAATAATATAAATATTTCAAATGACTCAGCGAAATTCGGCGCGATGGCCTCATGTCCTGTCATTAATCATAAATATTGTCAAGTTCCTGACGGGAAAGAAAACGTAAATCACAAAATTAATAAGTAATTACTTTCACACGATATGAACCTTACTATCATATAAATAAAGATCAATATGGATTGGGTTAATACAATTTGTCAGTCAACTTAAATCTGTCTTGCGGTCAACGTACCAAATAACAATTTGAAGAATCTTTGTAAGTAGAAAGTGTAGTGGTTGGATATGAGCCAAGATTATTAAAATACATGTCATAAAGTCATTTCTCTTTTATGATATGGCGTAAATATATCGCCAATATAATTACTTTTACAGTCAAGAATACATTATTAATAAGGCATGTTAAATATTGATGAGAATTCCTGGAGTAATCCCGGTAAAGAGAAGAAAATTTAAAGAATACTAGCTGTCGCCCGCGACTCCGTCCGCGCGGGACTAAAAATAGATGTTGGCCGATTCTCAGACCTACTCAATATGCTGACAAAATTTCATGAGAATCGGTCAAGCCGTTTCGGAGGACTATGAGAACGAATACACGAGAATTTCATATCTAAGAGAAGAGATACATAAGTATGATATCTGTTATAAAACAACAGAGAAAATTAGAAGTATCGATGTAAAAGAAACAAAATGCAGTTGGTATTTTAAAAACTGTACGCCTTCATATTATACAGGCTTCAAAAAAAAACATACAAACGAATTGAGAACATCCTCCCTTTTTGAAGTCGGTAAAAAATACGAAACAATTATAGATACAAAGCAACAGAAAAAGCAAGGTGGGATAACTACTAAAAACAATTGATAGTCGAAAACATTGAAATATATATTTTAAAACAAATTAAACGAATATTTTTAATTTAATACATGATTTTAAACATCGCCATTTGGGCATACGTATTTAGTGTGTAAACGAGGGGCATTCACACCCTAATCGTACGAAACAAGGGGCGCGTGTGGGAGATCATTTTAATTTTAAATCACATTGCTACTTTAATACCGACATGACTGTAAATTACGTAAGTAAGGTGGAATTTGATACTAAAATAGACACAGTGTATATAAGAAGTTTAATAATTCAAGGCCAAGAGACTTTGTTTAACTATTTTGTAAAGTTTAAATACTACTATTAATCCTGTCAGTAATATTTTATTAAAATTTATACACAGTTTTGCTAGCACTATACTATTATCATTTAAAATCTTATTTAGTACCTTCTTAATTTTTTTTTTATATCATAAGGTGGCAAACGAGCGAGCGGCCACCTGAAATCGCTGAAATAGCGAAGTGACCGTTGCCCATAGACATACGCTATTGCATATGCGTTGCCTACCTTTAATCGACAGAGAAGAGGATGCACAGAAAGAAAATATTTTCCCTTTCCATGCATCCTCTCATCCGGAATTCCACTTTTACTTTCCATCCTCTATAAGAAAAAGGGTGGGAATGGATTTCTTTTTGACATAAAAGAAAAAAAGGTTTACATTAGTACAACTTATACTCAATATAATACCATTTTAGGATTTCGTTTGCTGAACCAGCTTTTGACAATTAAAATAATGATCGTCCAAATTTGAAACCAGAAAATGATGTAGAAGCAAGTCGTGCTTTCAAATTAAATGTTACTAATTCTTATGCATTAAATGTTCGAAACACAATGGATATGCAACTAAGGGGTGAACACAAAGGACGTTGCCCTGATAATAGTCCCAATTGTGGTGCAGACTTGTCGGGGGATTAGAGGGATGGTAACATGTGTTAGTGGGGGTGTTTTGTTAATAACATTACGCTCCGTCTGTTGCTATTCCAGACTTAATTCACGCATACATTTCGTCTTCACATTTTGGTTTGTTTCATTGTGATCTAAGCAACTTTATCAATGACTTAAATCAGATTCCTAGCTAAGATTATCGTAAGATACTCGTGGTCAAGAAGACTCGTGAATATATTTTAGTTCGTTCATATTTAAAGCAATTTGATTTATTTGCTGCAGATGGCCATGCTACAGCGCTGTTTCCGCTTAAAAAATTTAATGCTGTACGCAGAACGTTTATTGCTACTGTCTACAGTCCGTATACATTGGCCCTTATCAGACCTATGGTTATTATTAATTCTGTTTCATCGTAATTTCTCATATGGTGGGTGATTTAGTCATTTTTTGATAAAACTAAATATTTCTCTGAAAATCGGGAAAAACAAATTTTTGGGCCACTTGACCTTGAATACTTTTATTCCAAATGCGAGATCGATGGAGGCTCACAATGGTTTTCCGAACATTCCTACTAATATTCATCTGCATGTGAATTATTGTAACTTCAATGTTTAAATCGATATATGTCGTCATACAAGGGTAGACTCCGAGTCTTTTAATGGGGACGTAGTGAGCTGATGTAAGCTGAGTCATACGATAACATTTTAATAAACGTAATTGTTATGTTAACTTCTAACCTGTAGTTGTATTAATCAGTACAATCATATTTAGGAACCTGAAAAATTGCGCGAATGTAAAAATGTTTTAGTTCACGCTATAGGACCATAGCAACCACTTAAAAATATTAAATTTTCCCTTTGAAATTTCTGATAATGAAAGGTGGGGAAGTAACGAAACGTAATTAATGCAAAGCAAGGCTCGACTACCGCTTGGGTTAATTACGATTTATGGATGCCCGGATATATTATACGCCGAAATAAGTTTTACACGTTGTTTTTCGTATGCCAGCATTAATCCATTTTGGCAACCTGTTCGTTTTTTTTTTATAAAGGGTATTGAACACCAAATTTTATGTGTAACTGTAATGTAGGTACCTAGAAAATAGTCTTGTATAAAGTACCTTATTCAACTGCATACTTTTGTACGTCAGTCCGAATAAACACCTTGAACATTTCACTCGCGTTTCATTGCAAATATTACAGTGGCGACGAGGATTAAACAAAGGACGTGCAGGTGCGATATTTTGTGATATGTGATATTAGCTGATACAGATATGAATTTTTTCTCATGTGTCTTCCTTTCCC
This sequence comes from Papilio xuthus, assembly GCF_000836235.2. Taxonomy (NCBI): domain Eukaryota; kingdom Metazoa; phylum Arthropoda; class Insecta; order Lepidoptera; family Papilionidae; genus Papilio; species Papilio xuthus. The sequence continues at coordinate 2,294,960 of NW_013531079.1, read as the reverse complement.
CGAGTGTCATAGGAGCCTAGTTTTAAAAGATCATCATCATCAACTTGCCCTTATCTCTATGGAGGGTTGGCAGACTATTCCTACATATACATCTCTATCAACCTTCTTATTTGAAACTCTTTCTTAAGCATTCATTTTCATCCCTCCAACATACCATGTCCAAACCACGCTTAACTTATGCTTCTCAATTTCTCGATGATAGGCGCTACTTTTAACCTGTCTTTATTATACACTTAGGTATCTTTATCCCTTCAACAGATCCTAAAACAAGCACAGATTCTTAATGTTTTTTTCTTTATTTTTTTACGTACTGTTAACCCTCTGATATCGCCCTCTTTTTTCCCAAGGCAATTTAGTATAGATATATGAAGATTGGTTTGATGTTGCTTGACTAATCTAAAGTGTATCGACACGTGGCTTGCTAGAATGCTGTTTATTGACCGAGTTATCTTTTGTCATGGCTTTCAATAACAGACGTATTTGATAATAAATTAGACTCCAAATCGTCCTTTTTAACACCGTTACATAATAACTGTGGCTTTCAACTGTAACTTAATACATGTTTAAGCGCATCAATATCTTAATATTTTTTTTTAAAAGAATGACAGAGACAGCCATATTGTTGTATAAATATTACGTCATAGTTTGCTGTAAATATGGAGATTTAATTGCACTGAAACTGTTTTTGTTTAGAATTCAGAGTAAGTATAGTTTAATTTTCTTCGTAATCTTACTAATATTATAAATACGAATGTTTAGATGTATCGATGGGTGGATGGATGGATGAATTGATGTTTGTTAGAAGATATCTTAGCAATAGCTTCATGGATCTCGCTAATATTTGGCATACATGTAGAATATGGTCTGGAAGTACGGAGTCTCGATTATAAGTGAACAATTACATCTGATATCCTGCTAATAATTCAAGTTATTAAACTATACGTGTTACGAGAATGAAATAAAATTTGTGTGCACAGATTTATTAACAAGATTGTCCAATAACAGATCCTTCCATCAGATTTTATTTCTTTGTAATACATATCACATTGTACATAGGTATTCTCGGTTCATAAATTATGAATCTTGCGACACGATACAATCTCGTTGCGATGGGAATATTATACTGCGACTTTGAATATAAAGAAACGGACTAGGCAATGATTCGTTGTTGCTAAATAAATCAAGCCATTTTGCGCGGTATTTGAGGTAAAAATATGTATATCGCGCTGACACCTAAGTATTTGAACGCATACTGGAAAAAAAACACACTCATAAAACAAGCGCAGAAATAAATAATAAAAACTTTATAGTTCGGTTTTTATTCGACAAAGTGAAATGCGCGCTTGTCAGGTCCAGTCTCTTAAAAGTCAAAGTACTGCGGTATCATCCGCTCCCCTCGAATATGTTTCTGGGATTTTTGTTTCGAACACGTGCCGCGGTCGCGATATCAATAAGTGAGGTTTGAGGTTCAGGGGTGAAAAAAAATGTTCACGACTTAGCAAAACTAGGAGATAAGCAACTTACTCAGAATCTTTAATTGATCACTAAGGGAGACTGTTTTCTACTGCCGAAATCTAGCATCCATTTCTTTAAAAACACAAATTGTACTTTCTGTTAGTAACATCGAAATTATTGCGTTGTTGATAACGAAAAACCAACTTTTAAAATTACTTGTTTGACTCTCCGTAAGGCTGCGTTTATTCCGGAAAATCTTTGAAACGGCTTGACCGATTTTAACATGACTGATGAAATAAAGAACGAAAAGTTTTTACTAAAAGATAATACAGATTAAACCAAGAAACAATAACTAACATAATAAAATTGCACATAACTAAGAAATTAAATTAGACTTAAGTTACCATTTATGGTTAAATGGGAAGGTAACTTATGTATGCGGCCATATTATTGACAATTTTTTAATCTGTGCGAATTTTCGTAACGTCGTATATTTTCGGTTAAAGTATAATATCTCGAATTAAAATTACACACTTTTCACGTACCATTGTTAATGAAGAAGTAGAAAACATTCAAGTAAATAATATATTCACTATATACACATATTACATAAGAGAGCTGACACAAGTTGCTTTACGTACTCATGTACCCATACGGAGTAACTTCAGAGCTTCTGTTGATGAAAGATGTAGAACGCAAAGTAATTAATCAAAACCAGTAGCGTGACTCAGCAATTACTATTAATTACAATTTTGATACGAATAACATAATTTTAAGTACAACATAAATATATATTAAAAAAAAAAGTGTTTTAAATTTTACATTTGAGAGAATTAGATCTAAAAGAAAAAAATCTTTGAAAAAATTTTTTCAAAAGGAAAAAACTTTTAAAAAGATAATTTTGAAAACTTTGAAAAAGTTTTTTTTAAGTGCAATAACGTTAACTTATTATACATTGGAAGATATTTTATCTCTATATTCAACATTTCCTAGCGAATCCAATAAGCCTATCTCATATACTAAGGTAGTGTGTTAAAACAATAGTGAAAGGGAAATAAATTCTTTACACGCGTAAACAGAAATTGCGTGTCTTTAAATCACTAGTATCTTGTACGTCAGTCACACTTAACCGTTTAAGTAATGTTCCACATTCCTTGCTTTGTAAATGACAAAAGAAGTTGAAGAAATATCAACTATGAATACGAATTGATTGTTAATTACATCCTTTACTTTTGCAGTTAAAATAGAGAAGAGAGTTGCTATAAAAAGTACTAGTAAGCTTATAAAGATTAGCTGCAGCCCGCGACTCCATCCGCGCGAAATTAAAAATTACTTAATAGCTTATGTGTTCTTCCAGACTATGTTCAACATTTATGTCAAATTTCAGGATAGTCAGTTGTAGTCATTCCGAAGATACCTTCAAACAAACATCCATCCATCCATCCATCCAAACATTCGCGCTTCTGATGTTAGTAAGATACAGATTCTTAATATTATATTACGATTGCAGTTTCAAGTTTCGCGTTTATTTCGAATTGTTTCAAAAAGATGTCAAATATTTCTATATATTGATTAATATTTCATCTGAAATAAATTAATAAATCATTCAATCTTTATATTTGTTAATACAAATAATGGTTAATCAAAAGAAGGTAACCTTCCAACTTTATCCCAATTTCATAGTCTTCTAAGACGAACAAAAACTTAATCAAGCCAAGCGATGGAAAACCCGATTAAATGAGCGTAGCAATCGCCGAGATTTGGAAAACAGAGCCATATATCTTGATGTAGGGACAATTGCACGGCTATATATTTAGTTTCGTCGACAGAACTTACAATGTCCCTTTGTTCTCAGTAAAAGCAATGACTTAGAGCTGAATTAATTTACAATGATTTGGACAATCCCCATTAATATAGAAAGCTAACTAAACATTCCATTTAACAAATGAAATAAGAAATGTTGGGTGTTTCCCGTTTGAAGTTTAATCGACTCAATGGGAAACAACAAAATATGGTTTTATTATATCATAAGGTGGGAAACGAGCGAGCGGTCACCTGAAATCGCTGACTTAGCAAAGTGACCGTTGCACATAGACATACGCAATTGCATTTGCGTTGCCTACCTTTAATAGACGGAGAAGAGGATGCACAGAAAGAAAATATTTTCCCTTTCCATGCATCCTCTCATCCGGAAAGTCCACTTCCACTTTCCATTCTTTCCTTATAAGAAAAAGGGTGGGAAGGGAAAGAGGACTAAATTTGGCCTCCGGGACGTACACTCATCAGACGAAACACGGAATTGATTTCAACTTCACACCTGTCTTCTGTGTGGTCGTGGTATTTCACCGGGCGAGCCGGGCCTACCACTGTTTCTAATAGAGATTTTTATTAAGAAATTCACAATATTAATTTCATCAAATATTTTGATACTTCAGAATTAATGTAAGGAATATTAAGTAGCACGGAGTAAAAGATTTTATTATTTAACATATAACAAAAATACTTTTCTGATTTTTTTCTTTTCTCGCAGCGCAAGAATAAACAAAAATGTTACCAAGACTGGAAAACAAACTGGAGAAATGTCGAGTATTTACTTTAGATTCAAAGAAAAAACGGTGCGTGACTACGAATGTACATTGGGTGTTATTTAAAATATACATCGTGCTTTTTTCTAATTTAATGCAAACTCAGATCTACTAATATTTATTTAAACTGTGTAAGATATTTCTGTAAAATATTACTAAAAAATTCAGAGACTTTTTAAATAGAAATTAAACGATTAGTACGTCATTTCTTTCATCCCCGGAGCCCGGTTCAACCCGTGCAATACCACGACCACACAGAAGACAGGCGTCAAGTGGAAGCAATTCCGCGTTTCGTCAGATTAGTGTGCGTCCCGGAGGCCTAATTTAGTCCTCTTTCCCTTCCCACCCTTTTTTTTATACGGAAAGGATGTGGACTGGAAGTAGGCTTTCCGGATGAGAGGATGCATTGGAAGGGAAAATATTTTCTTTCTGTGCATTCTCTCCTCCGTCGATTAAAGGTAGGCAACGCATATGCAATTGTGTATGTCTATGGGCAACGGCCACTTCGGTATTTCAGCCATTTCAGGTGGTCGCTCGCTCGTTTCCACCTTATGATATTATATAAAAAAATATTCGTGTTCCTGTGTTTCCGCAGCGTAAACCCAAAGAAACGCAATAACGTACTTTAACAACTTGTTTTATCATTAAAAATATAAAATGTTTCACAATTAACAGCATGGTTAAAGAATGTTGAACACAAAATACACTTTGTGTTCAAACGTTAAAAGTCAATTAACTAAAGGCTTTTCAAACGCGATTTAATTAATTTAATCCGCGTTTCATTTTTTTTTAATTCTGACAAACAATGAAGATTTACTACAATTATAATTGAAAATTTTCTTTAGTAACTTAATTGATATTGAATTGAGATTTAAAAAAGTATTGAGAGTTAACAAGGGATTATGATTCAAGCTTTTCTGAATAGTTTTTGAGTTATTTCTTAAGTAATTATAAAATATTTTCTCTTTATAATTGTATTATCAGCCCTTTAAATATCGCAATGGTATATTTACATTTGTTTCAAACTACTGCAACGTCAGTAACTCAGGTGTTAAGCATGTGTCTTGTAATCTGCAGGTCCTGGGTTCAAATCCCGACATGTAACTTTGTCGTTCGTTCGTCGTCGGACGTTCTGACGGTGATGCAACCGGCATCTATGGCCTAGTTACCCCAAAGTTAGGTAGACTGTGATCCGCTCAGTGGGGACGTATAATGAGCTGATGATGATTCTGTTTTAAATGTATGTATATACTTTATTGGCGCAGACGTGTATACATATTTTTTAAACCTAATGAATACACAAACTTCTTAGTAAATCTTACCAATATTATAAATAAGAATGTTTAAATGGATGAATGTTTGTTGGAAGATATCTCCAGAACGGCTGAAAGGATTTTGATCAAATTTGGTACAAATTTGGGCCTCTTTCGTCGCGACCGTGGTGCCGAGCGGACGTCTTTAGCTGCTCCGTGTCGTTTTTATATAAATACATAAAATCTAAACGCACACAAGTGCATTATTACCAGTTTTAATATTCAGAAATAGGCGTTGTCGTCGGTGAGTAATACCAACCTACGTAACACTTCATTAAGGCCGAAGGCCACCCATGACCACGACAGTGTCCATGCGAAAAGAGTGCATCTGTTAACAAAATAATTGTCCTCCTGCTCGTGCGCATCAAGACCACGCCCTATATTGAATGACGTCGCACCTGTTGCGCCTGTGTGCTATGAACTACACCCACACAAGCGTTAAGTCATTAGCGAAATAGGCCTACACTACTTTGATTGCGCGCCGTCGGCAGTATGATCGGCTCAACTGATCGTTCTATGACTCCGAGATCGGACTCCTCTTCGCGTCTTCCATCCGAATCGATCTCATCGAAAGGGTCGGATGAAAGACAAGACAAGTCACAAGCGTTCCAACGCCCGCACACTAGAAAACGAGGCGGCGCCGCGGAAGAGAAAAGTGAATTTGCAGTTTTTAAAGACGAGATGAGGAAAATGATGTCGGACATGACTAAATCACAAAGTGCTCGGCTGGATAAGCTGGAAAACCACTTGATGACAGTGAAGTCTCAAGTTGAAGGTCATATGAAAGATCTAAGATCGCAAGTCGATCAATCTATTCAAGAGCTGGGAAAAAGCATTGACTTCCTAGCAGATCAATTAAAATCCATTGAAGATAAGTTTTCTACCTTAAATGCGGAACGAACCGTTTTTGAAAAACGGACATCGGTACTTGAAGAGCGATTGGATACTATGGAACGCTTTTCCCTAAAAACAGCCGTCGAAATAAGGAACGTGCCTGGTAAAACAGCAGAATCCAAATCAAATCTCTTACAAATTTTCGAGCGCCTATCTAATACCTTGAATGTACAAATTGAGAAGAGTGAATTAATGGATATATATCGATTGCCAACTAAAAAAGACTCCATCACGTCTACAGTCGTTGTCGAATTTACCAATACTTGGGCTAAAATGGATGTGCTAGCAGCAGTCACAAAGTACAGAAAAAACAGATCGGATCAACTAAACTCAAATCACCTTGGTATCGTCGGGGAAGTCGTTCCAATTTACATATCGGAAAGATTAACAGCAAAAACTAGAAGATTGCACTTTCTCGCCAGAGAATTGGCAAAGACAGAAAAATTCGTTCACTGCTGGGTTAAAAATGGCAAAATATTTCTACGAAAAACGGAAGGGGCGCCGTACATTGTCATTAAAAATGAAGATCAACTACATTCATTGAGAACACAAAATAAAATAATCTGACTATATAGTATAATTCTAAAACGTATTTGCATAACATATAACGCCATGAATGTTATCTTGTTTGTTCTATTTATAAATATCATATGTAAACACACTTCACCAAAACACAAAAAACAATACACACTGAAAACCACAATGAACTTCCAATCATTCCTACGTCACTCTTATATTTACACACGCTACTACCCCATCATAGAAATGTACGATGCTAGACACGTTTATAAAACGCACCTTTGTTCTCAAATCCTTATACCATACAAGTATGATAAACATGACATTAATGTCCTTTATTACTTAAGCTTAACCTGTAAACACTGGTACTATGTAAACACCGATACACTGTATCGCCTATTATTACTACTGCAATCTACCGTACAGGACTACTATAAACAACTCATGTATAAAAAATTTACAAATAAATATGTTGAAAGTGGCAATCTATGTGCCATATTACTCTTATTTACGATGCATTTAAGTGATTCTATTACACATAACATTATCAATGTATATAAGTATGTTGCATCATGTTTCAGAATAAATCTTAATATTAACTATCTTATTTACAATGTTATCAAGATCAATTTTATATTAACATCTAATACAGTTACTAGAAATTACAGTAAAATTGCAATATCATTCCTCCAGTACTATCAACTTAATGATAATTTCTGTTGTTACTTAATAATACAACACGTGTATTCTTTTCACAATAATAATATATGCTTTAATCAAATTGAACCTCTATTGACATGTAGTAAGGTA